>NC_142813.1:53361116-53416760 GCF_049724085.1 Artemia sp. Qi Xiang Cuo
AACAGACTGGGATCCTACTTGGACAGTTTTAGCAATCTTCCTTTTTTGCCCCATGGCAAGTGCAAATAAAATAAAATATGTAATCTCTCTTACCTATTTTGGCACCTATAATTTATCCACGTCGATGCGGACGTGCAGTTCGCTAAGCCACCGTTAATTTGGGAACGGCTAACACCCCTATCTCCTGCACCGACGACTTCCAATAGCGTTTGAATACCGACGCTACTTCAGGAATCACAACCAACTTTCAGGAATACTCTGTAGCGTTTGCAAAATTCAATTAATCAAATATTTGCATTTCAGTCCACTCCTCAGGGCAAGCGGTAAAGACACCTGAACTACTACTCAATCAGAGCTTGATTCATTGTCTTTGGTCTATTTTCTTTTTTTGTCATAATTAAATGACGTAATCCAAGGTGTATAATCCCAAGCCAATTCAATGTTTCGCAATATCTTCACTGTCTAACAAATACAGTTTTTACAAACCAATTAAATTCAAAGTTAAATCCAATTTGCGTCCTCACAGTTCAAAGGCTCATTCAGTACTGAAGAGGTACTGAAGTTGAAGAGGAAACTGTCTTCGCGTAAAAAAGACTTGCTTCAAAACTTCAAAGCGCACGGTTTCTCTGCCAATTTCAACCGGAAGTTCCAGTCCATCTAATTTTACAAGAACTCCAATTATTTCTCCGTTTGGTAGCAACTTGAAGCTTGTTACTGTTCCCATTGATCCATTTACTAGCCCCTTAGCAACACAAATATTTCTTTGGAGCATTACACGTGCACCTACTGCAAGTAACAAGCTCATGAAAGAACCGGCTGTTCTTTTTCTGTCGTTGCCAAAGTTTAAAACAGTGTTTGCTGCTTTCTGTTCGATTCGTTTGTCGTCAACAACTTAAGAGAGTCGATCAACTGCAGAAAGTTTAACGTAGTCTGAGCATCTTTTTGTAAGAAGTAACTCGTTAACTACCATACAATTTTCATTGGTGGGCATAAGAATGACACGTCTATTTCCCTCTTCATACAATTTTGAGTAAAGATCAATTATTTCGTCATTTGAAGCTCTGTAGGAGTTCCCAATTCTTCTCTTGTAAAGACTATTCAAATTTTCACCAGTGCAAAACCCCTGTCTAATTTCAGCAAGTGTATTAGCATAACTCTTATCCATCTTTTGTCTCACATTTATGCTTAGTTCCTCATACTCAAATAGATGCCAGAGGTTAAAAGTACCAACTGATCCGATTCTGTTTTTTACTTCTAGTCGTGTGAGAGGCATATAAGGAGGATTACCACTTACTGGTCTTAATTGAAGAAAATCTGCCAGAAATACGCAGTTAGCATTACCCATTGGCAAATCAACTGCCAATATTTCTGATAGTCTTAAATGAATGTAGGTTAAAAGAAGAGACGAAACCATACTAATTTCATCAATAATAAAAAGTCTTGTCTCCTTAAGTGTCTTTCTCAAAGTAAGTAGTTTTTCAGTGGAGAGAGGTGTGTATTTTCCGGTGTTTTCCTGATCAATAGCTAAACTTAAACAACTATGTATTGTTAAACCATTTATGCTATGTGCAGCAATACCAGTAGGTGCCATAACTACAACGGGACAATCTTCATTCTTGAACTTGTTGCAAAGTAGTTTTTTCACGACACTGATAACCCTAGATTTTCCTGTACCCCCACATCCAGATACAATTAACTTCAAAGATGTTGCACCATTGCGCTTGGTAACTGAGTCTAAAATTTTGTCAACAACTCTCTTTTGATCAATATTGAGCGACTCATAATCATTTTTCAGCCTGTCTTTGGTGTCATCATTTAAAATCTGTTTTTTTGCGTCTAACAAATCCTCCATAGCATCTGCTGCTCTGTCAATGACTCCTCCCTGAATTGCATTTTCTGGGTCATCTTCAATGTTTTCATCAATATTTTCTGCCTTCAGAATTTCTTTTGCACGTTCTCGGACCCTTTCTTTAAATTCTATATCGCTTTTCCTCTTAACAACAAATTTTTCGTGGTAAGCTACCATGTCGGGATAGTTTACACTTTCAACACAGTAGGTTTCGTAGTTGCTATTTCCACTGACTACTAGTTCATTTTCATTTCTCCAAGGTTTAAACAATTTTAAAAGATCTTCATAGTAAGCATTTTTCTTCTCGTCAGTTTTAAATGGGTTTTCCTTTCTGTGCTGTATGATATACGGTTTAAAAAGCCTTTTTCTGTGGCAGAAGGACCCGTCAGTTAACATCATATTATCATCAGTATCATTACGCTCCCGTTCATACCAAGACAATAACTGAAAAAGACTGATATTTTCCATATATTCCGGTCTTTTAGGGTAGACATCAATAACCCAGTGGGCAATGTACAAATCACTACTCTGTGGATAGTTTTTAGCAAGCTTTTCAAGCTCCTCATACCTTTTCAGTGTCCTCTTCACCTCGCTCTGTTTCGCAAGGTCAATATATCTAAATTGCCTAGAAATACTATACAATTTAGTACCAAGAAGCCTATCAGCAGCTTCAACTGCTCCAACTTGACGTGTTTTTATGGACTTCAACAAGTAGGACATAGTTCGTTGACCAAGACTTTTGCATGCATTATTTACTTCCTCCCACATTGCTTCTATTTCGACACTCTCTGCTTTTGTCATGTAATCGGTAATGTAATACGGTAATTTAGAGCCCAAATGGCCAATATATTGAACATCAATGTTTGCTTGATTAGCAATAAGTAACGCAGGAGAATAGTCATTTATATAACGCTCGTCATCTCTTCGAAGCAGATGATATATTCTTTTTCTTGGCTTTTTACGGTTTGTACCATGAGCCAAGCAGTCAAGGACGTCATATAATTCTGTTCGTTCCTTTGTAGGACGAGGAAAGCCAAACTTCCAATACGTAACCCATGTTCCTCTTTTCCTCTTATATTTTCTTTGACAGTAATTATTACAGTGGTGCACTTGATGGTCTTTGACCAGTTTGTGAAGAGTTGGACTAGTCAATCTATTTGGTATTTCACAAGTTATAATACTATTGATATACTGAATCACTTCAGACGCTGTTGATTTCCCAATAATAAGAGCATCTTCAATCCACAATACACAATGTACATGAGACGCACCTCGTTTCTGATACTCGAGACGCCAGAAATGATCCTTAATTTCACCAAACAAAGGATTTGTCTTTGAACAAATCAGCTCATTAAATATAGGTGTCCATTTTTTGTCAAAGTGCATGGAAACTGCAATTGGATCTAGACACGTCAACTCTGCAGGGGTCATTTTTGTAACACCAGGTAAGTTCTTATGGACAGTCCGTAAATAGTCAATAAATTCAGGAGAGTACCACTCAGCACATGAAACTGTCAGAAACAAAGTAGGTGGACCCAATTGTTCAATCATTGACTTTACTTTATAGGAAAGAGATTGAAAATACTGCTGAGATCCTCTGATTTTTGATCGAACAGAAAACAAAGTCGCTTCCATCTCTCCATCACGGTAATGAAGCCTGTATATAAATTGACGAGCATTTTGATTTGGTTTCACAGTCCGCAACATATGACCGACGCTATTACACATGTAAGAGAATTCTTGCAATTGGAAGCTGTGAAAAAGAAACTGTTTGTCAAGATGAAACTTAGTATGTCTGCTAAGAAGCCTTGATTTAAAATATTCTGCATTCCTAATCCGAAATGGTCTTGCCTTGTCACGCAAGCCATATTTGCCTTTCGGGAAAAGATTTGGAAACACTTTTAGATCAAGTTCTTCCTGAAATAAGTCTTCGCTCTTACCTTTTAGTTTCTTGATTTGAAATTGGTCAGTACCAAGATCTTTCATCTGCTTAAAATCTTCAATGAAGTCTTTTGGAACCACTGAATTGAGAGGCTGGACAGAAAAATGTTCAACCAATGTAGATTTTGCGCTTTCTGTCAGTTTCTGAAGGATTGCAGCTTCCGGTATTTCAGGAAAATTATCAACACCAACCGCTTTTTCAGCAAGACGTGCTTCAAGTATTTTATTTAAATCTTCTAGGGTGTATGCACGTATTGTTTTATAGAGACGGTTGTTCTCTCTTAACCACAACAGTGCTCCATGGACTTTTCTCAGATCTATTAGTGCAGTCCAAACATTCTTGTTGTAAGTAGGCTGACCATTGACAATGACTACAAAACTATCAATGGTAAGAAGTTTTTCAGGCTGAATATCTGCATTTGCTTGCACATCAACAGGTAGATATACTATTCTCCCCTTAAGAGCGTCAACAAGTTCTGTTCTAGGTCTCTTCAATGCAGTTACTTGCCCTAATCTGACGATCGTAAGACAAGGCATTACAAATCGAATCATTGCCATTTCAAAATTATTTAAACAATTTATACATTCCGGTGTACAGTCTATATGAAGGTTATTTAATACTGATCTGCAATTCTCCTGACTTTTCAACATTTTCCCAGCACAGTAATCACAGACAGAGAATGAATCTATGACATCCTCTTTCCAACCTGTACAATGAATTAGTTGTTTTCTGTCATCTTTGGGTATGTCCTGTTGTAGGTGTTCTAAAATCGTGGCCATCATTACATCAAAACCTTTCTTATTTGAAAGGGATTTTAGACTCTTCAATTGGTATTTTGTCTTTATCTGCTCACAACTGTCACAATGCATTGTGGGGTATACATCCCTGATGTTAGCTACCTTATAAAGGCTCTCACCAAATAATTGTATTATTGTATTTTCATCCACAGAAACTCTAATATTGCTATCACCGTAGATGAAGTCTTGACTATTATTACGACAGAGTCTACTTGACACTTCTTCTATATAATGACTTAGTTCCTTGTACGAGCCCTCGACTTTTAGTAGATTAATATGTTGTATAATCTTACATTTTGATACTGCCTTATATACGCTATTAATGAAACAGTTCAAGACAGGAAAATGTGGAGCTAGTGCCCTTAGAGAACGCAAATAGCTCTGACATCCCTCATTTGGGCTACAGTATAACGAATGCCCATGCTTTCTTGTGTCCCTGTAATTGATTTCACAATAATTCAAGCCGCCAAGGTAGAAATTAACCACTTTGTCAGTTGATAATTTTAATGCTATATTATTTTCAAGGATATCAAAAAGAATTTGACATAATTCAATATCCGTCGGATAGAGCTTGCAAATATCAGGGTGACATTGCCAAGTAACCTGCTGCCCAATTTTTGGTTTTGAATATTTACTAAGATAGTTATAGGTGACTTCAGCCATCATAATTTCCTTGTCAGATCTAGTTTTAGAGCATTTTTCAATAGTTGTCTCTTACTTTTCAGGACAGTTTGTTCTACTACACAGAGAATTTTTTGCCAAATATTCAGTAGAACTAAAAGAACTGTTTAAAAGACAGTTAGAAATGCTTTTTTCTTAAGTCGGTGTTCCAGGAATTTGTTCTAAATCATTAGTCTTACAAACACATTTACTAATAACCCTAACAGGCTCGTTTTCGCCATAATTGAAAAACATTGCTTTTCCTTCGCTGTTGATAGGTATGCTTGTATATATATTTTTATTGCTGCTACATAAACTGCAATTGCTCCTTCCAAAATTAATATACGAATTTTCTAAGAAGTACGCCTCCGTATATTCACTGTGTTGTCGAACATTTTCCATTGCATCTATAAACTGTTCCGCAGTTGCCAATCCATACCTTGGAAGCTTTTCGTTAAACTGACAACATTTCTTTTGGATATTACTATGAAGCTTTGCCAAAGAATTTCTAGCCGACTTTTCAACAGCATCCGCTCTTTCAAAAAGAATTTTAATCTGTAATTTTGAATACTTTTCGTGATCCCGATAAAACATGCGTAAAATGTTTCTCAATTTACAAAGATCAGCCTGCATTTTTTCCATCTTCTTGTATTTCTGAATGTAATTTTTCTCTTTGTCCTTATGCGTTCTTCGGTACAACCTCGCAGAGAATTTAATTTTTTCATTATAGATTTTGTCACCCCAGTAACGCTTCTTGATCTTTTGTTTGGCTGTCTCAATTTTTACTTCTCGATACACCTGGATGGTTGAATAACTTTGCTTTTGGTTTTTCTTATATTTGATGCGGTAATCTTCATCATTGTGATAACTCTCCTTGAACTTTTGTTTGGCTGTCTCAATTTTTGCATGTCTGTAATCTTTATCATTATCATACCGGTCCTTGCTCTTTTGTCTAGCCTGCTCAATTGTTGCTTCTCTATAAAGTTTATCATTTTCATAACGCTCCTTGATCTTTCGTTTGGTTATCTCAATTTTTACTTTTCGATACACCTGGTCGGTTGAATACCTTTGCTTTTCTATTTGGAAGATACTATCTCTGTTGTTTGTGTAGTACTCTTTTTTTAACTTGCGTGCAGCTTGCTTGATTGAAACCATTATGTAATTATGAATGAGAACATTTATGTTCTGACGCTTCTTATATAGTAATTATGACGTCACGGCATAATGATTTTATTTCATGATGACGTCATAGCGCAATGATATTATTTCATGACGTCTTCAGAAACAACAATATAATTTCGTGTTTTTCTATTCACGTCATAGCTCTAATATAAAACTATGACGACATTCATTATTTATCTAGTAGGGTTTCAGACAAGGTAATTCTAATGATGTACTTTTGTTTTGATCTGACTGTATTTTTAGGAGTTTTGTTATATTTCTTATCATTGGACTGATCGTCTCTTACTAGATTGCTAGCTACTGCTGCAACCCAAATTCACATATATGTTTATTTATGAGAGGCAGCCTGAACGAGTGGTCCAAGGCACTGGTGTTAGCCACCAGTCTCTTCGGAGGCGTGGGTTCAAATCTTACCGCTGGTATACGATTATGTTTGAAAGACTGCAGTGTGAAAAGACATCAAAAATGCAGTTTTTGGTGGAAAAATTTATTCTCTTTTAGAAATAATTTATTTTAGTTACAAAAGGTTTTTAACCCAATTAATTTCCTTTAAAGTGAGCTATTGAACCACCCTCTACAATGTTCCAGTGCCAAGCTATCTATGGAAAAGAAAAAAAGAAAAGAGAAAAAATATCCCGTTTGGGGAGAATGTTGTAGTAGCTGCCACTTTTCTTGATTTTCAAGCCAATATATTTCCCTTGCTGTTCAAGCCAAGGGACAGAAAGTTTCCTATACAGGGGTTTCGGACAAGGCGGTTCTAATGGTGTACTTTGTTTTGATCTGACTCCTTTGTTAGGAACTATGGGTTTTTATATTTCTTAACATTGGACGTGATCGTCTCTTACTAGGTTGCTAGCTACCGCTGCAACCCAGAATATTTGAAAAAAACTACGGTTTCTAAATCATTAAAGAAGCTGAGATACTTTTCAGGACCTTAAAACACGCAAGGGTTCAAAAGCCGAATTGGGGGGGGGGGGGGGGCTGCCGCCCCCCAAACCCCCTGCTTTGGGCTTGAGGGGCGCCCCTGCCCCATTCTGCTTCGAATGAGCCCTCATTCACCCGGATCAGTTGCCAACTGTGGCCTGTAGGCGTGGATAACAAAAAAAAAGGAAAGGAATTTTAAGTGGCTATATTTGGTTTTTTGAAAACAGGGAAGGAGTGATCAGATTGAGCTGAAATTTTGAGGACAAGCTGCCGAGTCCTAGGAAAAATTAACCTATAAATTTCAGCCCAATCAAACAACGTTAAAAGGGGGTTGTGGTGGGAAAAATAGACATGGGCTATTATAGGAAAACAAGGTTTTTCGTAAATGTAAATTCGGGGGATAATTTTTTCGGTCTGAAAATATCAAAAGGCCCTAAGAGGTCAAATTCTGCTTCGAATGAGTCCTCATTCACCCTTATCAGTTGCCAACTGTGGCCTGTAGGCGTGGATAACAAAAAAAAAGAGAAAGGAATTTTAAGTGGCTATATTTGGTTTTTTGAAAACAAATATAGCCGGAGTGATCGGATTGAGCTGAAATTTCGAGGATAAGCTCCTGGGCCCTAGGAAAGCGCAACCTCTAAATTTCAGCCCAATCGGACAACGTCAAAGGGGGGCTGTGGTGGGAGGGTTGAAACTTCCGGCCCAGTTTACCCCATGAAGATAGAGTCGGAGGAGGATGAAATTTTGCACGTTTCTTAGTTTGAGCTTGGGCTACAAAATGCAATTGCCGCCGTCTCTCTGCGACCTCTAGGACCTGATATCGCTTAACATTGTGGTGGGTCGCCTCTTTATAGAGGCACAAGTGTGCCTCCTTGAAACTGTGGAACAGTTTAAAGATGTAATGGGAAATCTTATACATCACTGTGAATATATGGAGGCATAATTGTCCTTTACTTAGTTACAGCTTAAATTCGTTGATCAAGCCTTTATGTTATGTTTTAATTACAAAAAGTTTTTAACCCCATTAATTTCCTTCAAAATGAGCCATTGAACAACTTTCTACAATGTTCCAGTGCCATGCTATCTGTTGAATTACTAACCTATACTATAATTAAGTGGCGTATAAAATTTAGCATTGGTAAGAGGTCGTTCTTTATTATATTATTTGAAAAAAACTACGTTTTCTAAAGAGTTAAAGAGGCTGAGTTACAAGGTCGAACCTTAAAACGTACAGGGATTAGGAGGCACAAGTGGGGGGAGGCTGCCGCCCCCCAAACCCCCGCTTTCGCAGCCTTTAAATAAAAAAAAAGTTTTTTAAACTGAAAGTAAGGAGCGACATTAAATCTTACAACGAACAGAAATTATTCCGTATATGAAAGGGGCGGTGCCCTCCTCAACGCCTCGCTCTTTACGCTAAAGTTTGATTTTGTAACAACTCTTTTTTTTAAACAAGAAAAACTTTAGCGTACAGAAAGAGGCGTTGAGGAGGGCACAGCCCTTTTCATATACGGAATAATTTCTGTTCGTTTTAAATTTTAATGTTGCTCCTTATTTTCAGTTTAAAAAACTTTTTTTTTATTTAAAGGCTGCTAAAGCGGAGGGTTTGGGAGGTGGCACCCCCCCAACTGTGCCTCCTAATCCCTGTACGTTTTAAGGTTCGACCTTGTAACTCAGCCTCTTTAACTCTTTAGAAAACATAGTTTTTTTCAAATAATTTCTGCACGTTTTTGCACAGTTTATTACTTATTATTGCTTGACTAACTGTTTGCTGATCGTGTCATGAGCTATTTAAAAAAGAAACTGAGTTTCTTTTTTAAACTGTAAATTCAGTATATAAAATATTTTCTCTGGCGGTGAGTCGAACCCGGGTTTTGCGCCTGACAGTCAGGAGTCTAGACCACTAGACTAAAGAGACACAATTATAATTGTTTTTTAGTAAAGTGAATCTATTTTTAAAGCAAGCAAATCCCCATAAAACTTGATATTTGGTTTTTGGAAAACAGGGAAGGAGTGATCAGATTGAGCTGAAATTTCGAGGATAAGCTCCCAGGCCCCAGTAAAAGTTATTCTCTAAATTTCAGCCCGATCAGACAACGTTAAAGGGGGGTTGTGGTGGGAAAAATTAACATGGGCTATTATAGGAAAACGAGGTTTTTCGTAAATTTAAATTCGGGGGATAATTTTTTAGGTCTTAAAATATCAAAAGGCCCTAACAGGTCAAATTCTGCTTCGAATGAGTCCTCATTCACCCGGATCAGTTGCCAACTGTGGCCTGTAGGCGTGGATAAAAAAAAGAAATGAATTTTAAGTGGCTATATTTGGTTTTTTGAAAACAGGGAAGGAGTAATCGGATTGAGCTGAAATTTTGAGGACAAGCTCCCGAGCCCTAGAAAAATTATCCTCCAAATTTCAGCCTAATCGAACAACGTTGAAGGGGGGTTGTGGTGGGAAAAATAGACATGGGCTATTATAGAAAAACGAGGTTTTTCGTAAATGTAAATTCGGGGGATAATTTTTTCGGTCTGAAAATATCAAAAGGCCCTATAGAGGTCAAATTCTGCTTCGAATGAGTCTTCATTCACCCGTATCAGTTGCCAACTGTGGCCTGTAGGCGTGGCTAAGAAAAAAAAGAGAAATGAATTTTAAGTGGCTATATTTGGTTTTTTGAAAACAGGGAAGGAGTAATCCGATTGAGCTGATATTTTGAGGACAAGCTCCCGGGCCCTGGGAAAAATTAATTTCTAAATTTCAGCCCAATCGAACAACGTTAAAGGGGGGTTGTGATCGGGAAGGAGATCGGGAAGGGGGGGAAGGAGTGATCGGATTGAGCTGAAATTTCGAGGATAAGCTCCCGGGCCCTAGGAAAGCTTAACCTCTAAATTTCAGCCCAATCGGACAACGTTAAAGGGGGACTGTGGTGGAAGGGTCGAAACTGGATTTTGACCCTTCCACCCTTCCAGTTATTCTCTAAATTTCAGCCCGATCAGACAACGTTAAAGGGGGGCTGTGGTGGGAAAAATTAAAATGGGCTATTATAGGAAAACGAGGTTTTCGTAAATGTAAATTCGGGGGATAATTTTTTCGGTCTGAAAATATCAAAAGGCCCTAAGAGGTCAAATTCTGCTTCGAATGAGTCCTCATTCACCCGGATCAGTTGCCAACTGTGGCCTGTAGGCGTGGATAACAAAAAAAAAGAAATGAATTTTAAGTGGCTATATTTGGTTTTTTGAAAACAGGGAAGGAGTAATCCGATTGAGCTGATATTTTGAGGACAAGCTCCCGGGCCCTGGGAAAAATTAATTTCTAAATTTCAGCCCAATCGAACAACGTTAAAGGGGGGTTGTGGTGGGAAAATTCCGGCCCATTTTACCCCATGAATACAAAGTCGGAGGAGGATGAAATTTTGCAGGTTTCTTAGTTTGAGCTTGGGCTACAAAATGCGATCACCGCCGTCTCTCTGCGGCCTCTAGGACCTGAAATCGCTTAACATTGTGGTGGGTAGCCTCTTTATAGAGGCACGAGTGTGCCTCCTTGATAAAGTCGGAGGGGGGTGAAATTTTGCACGTTTCTTAGTTTGAGCTTGGGCTACAAAATGCGATTACCGCTGTCTCTCTGCGACCGCTAGGACCGGAAGTCGCTTGCGGGCTCTTATGGGAAAACGAGCCCGCGTTTTCGCGGGCTAGCCCGCTTATAGCGGGTTCTTATAGGAAAACGAGGTTTTTCGTAAATGTAAATTCGGGGGATAATTTTTTCGGTCTGAAAATATCAAAAGGCCCTAACAGGTCGAATTCTGCTTCAAATGAGTCCTCATTCACCCGGATCCGTTGCCAACTGTGGCCTCTAGGCGCGGCTAAGAAAAAAAAGAAATGATGAATATTAAGTGGCTATATTTGGTTTGTTGAAAACAGGGAAGGAGTGATCGGATTGAACTGAAATTTCAAGGATAAGCTCCCGGGCCCTAGGCAAGCTTAACCTCTAAATTTCAGCCCAATTTGACAACGTTAAAGGGGGGCTGTAGTGGAAGGGTCGAAAATTCCGGCCCAGTTTACCCCATGAAGATAAAGTCGGAGGAGGATGAAATTTCACACGTTTCTTAGTTTGAGCTTGGGCTACAAAATGCAATCACCGCCGTCTCTCTGCGACCTGTAGGACCTGAAATCGCTCAACATTGTGGTGGGTCGCCTCCTTATAGAGGCACAAGTGTGCCTCCTTGATATCCCAGAATAAAAATTTTCTCGAAAAAGTATGGAGCTGTTTTCGAGAACTGACACACTTATACAATTATTGCTCGCATATAAAGATATTAATTGTGAATGACGTCATAAGAGTGGGTTAAATCTATAAATTATGTTATGGTAAAACTTTATGATATCAGTTGCAACTGGGGTTCGCTCTACGCTATATGATTACAAACAGGAAAAAACCCACCGCTTATTTTTCTTTGAAATAGTAAGAGACGAACCTCAAAGAATCAAGTAGCACACTAATTTCAATGTACGCAAGGGTTTGTTATTCCAACGATCGCTTTTTAATGTAATGCTTTACTGCAACTGCAGCTGCTGTCTTAGTTGTTTGCAGCTGTTGACTTTATTGCACTTGCACCTGTTGGTTTTGTTGTTCCTTTAACTCTTGGGCTAATTGTCTACAGCTGCTTGCTATATTGTATCTTCAGCTGTTGGATTAGTTGCTTGCAGCGTTTGTCGTCAACTGTTTGATTTATTGCAGCTAGAGCTATTGGCTTAGTTGTTCCTGTATATTGTATCAGGTACTATGGGCTACTGTTCGTTCCTTAATGTAAAACATTGGACGTGATCGTCTCTTACTAGGTTACTAGCTACCGCTGCAACCCGGATATTTAACAAAGGAATACAACAATTCAAAAACCTTAAAAATATAATCACAAGTTTGAAGCTTCTTAGAAACTGTTGTTAGAAATCGGACTTGGTGTAAGCCAATATATTTTCACTGTTGTTCAAGCCAAGTGATGGTAAGTTTTCCTTATAGAGTTTTTGAACAAGGCAGTTCTAATAGTGTACTTCTTGTTTTGATCTGAATATTTTTCAGGAGTTATGGGTTACATTAGTTTTTACTATCGGGCGTGATCGTCTCTTACTAGGTTGCTAGCTACCCTTGCAACCCGGATTGCTAGCTACCCCTGCAACCCGGATTTTATTCAACATTTTCTGGAATTATTCTAGTTTCAGTTAACAAATAAATTTTTGGTTCAAACCCCCAAAACGTCACTGTATTTTACATAATAATGTATAATTATATAAAATGAAACTGTTTTGAAAAACATATTTTATGGTGAACTACAACGGTCCTTTATGTATGAAGGACTATATCGATCCTTTATGTACTATCTTAGAAATAATTTATTTTAGTTACTATAGATTTGTAACCCATTTAATTTCCTTTTAAATGAGCTATTGAACAACTTTCTACGATGTTCCAGTGCCAAGCTATCTCTGGAAAACAAGAAAAAAGAGAAAGAAAAAAATATGCCGTTTGTGGAGAATAACGTGGTTAAAGTCAATATCCTTAATTTTCAAGCCAATATATTTCCCTTGCTGTTCAAGCCAAGGGACAGAAATTTTACTATACAGGGGTTTCGGACAAGGCGGTTCTAATGGTTTACTTTTTGTTTTGATCTGACTCCTTTTTTGGGAGCTATGGGTTTTTATATTTCTTAACATTGTACGTGATCGTCTCTTACTAGGCTGCTAGCTACCGCTGCAACCCGGATTAGTGGAATAATTTATTCTCTTTTCGAAAGAATTTATTTTAGTTACCAAAGATTTTTAATCCAGTTAATTTCCTTTAAAATGAGCCATTGAACAACTCTCTATGATGCTCCAGTAACAGGCTATATGTGGAAAAGAAAAAAAAGAAAAAAAATATGCCGTTTAGGCAGAATGTTGTAGTAGCAAGCAATTTTCTTGATTTTCAAACCAATATATTTCCCTTGCTGTTCAAGCCAATTAACAGAAAGTTTACTATACAGGGGTTTCGGACAAGGCGGTTCTAATGGTGTGCTCTGACCTTTTTTTAGGAGTTATGGGTTTTTATATTTCTTAACATTGGACTTGATTGTCTCTTACTAGGTACCACGGAGTTTTTATTGTTTAAAAAAAGAGTTGTGAGAAAGTGAAACTTTTGCGTAAAGAACGAGGCGTTGAGGAGGGCACAGCCCATTTCATATACGGAATAATTTCTGTTCGTTTTAAGATTTAACATCGCTCCTTACTTTCAGTTTAAAAAACTTTTTTTTTTATTTAAAGGCTGCGAAAGGGGGGGGTTGGGGGGGTGACAGCCCCCCAACTGTGCCTCCTAATCCCTGTACGTTTTAAGGTTCGACCTTGTAACTCAGCCTCTTTAACTCTTTAGAAAACGTAGTTTTTTTTAAATAATCTGTGGAAAAGAAGAAGAAGAAGAAAGAAAAAAATATCATGTTTGTGGAGAATAACGTGGTTAAAGTCAATTTTCCTGATTTTCAAGCAAATTTATTTTCTTTGTTATTCAAGCCAAAGGGCGGTAAGTTTCCTTTATAGGGGTTTCGGACAAGGCGGTTCTAATGGTGTACTTTTTGTTTTGATGTAGCCTGATGACTGGATGGACCCTGATCTCAGGCTCCATCCAGGAAGACATTAAACAGATTGTCAGTACACAGCCTCAAGCAATGGACTTTTGTGGTAAAATTGCAGACATTGAAAAAAAGCTTGCTGATCATGTTGCTGCTCAAACTGATCAACATAAGCAGCAAGAATTAAAAAATCAACTCATTGTGTTTGGATTACCTGAGGATAGTACATTTGACAACCCAGAACCTATGTTTTTGTCTTTTTGCCAAGATAAGTTTCCTGGCATTCGTCTTTTGAACTGTGATATTGTGTTTGTGAAACTTATTGGAAAACGAGTTGGTAATAAAAATCGACCAGTTATTATTGAGTTCTGCAACCTGAGAGCACGTTTCTTGCTTCTCAAAAATAAAAAGGACTTGAAAGGATCTGGTGTGGTCATTAATGACCCTTTGACTAAACCTAGGCTTACCTTACTTTCACAAGCTAAAGCTCATTGTGGCAGGAATAATGCATGGGCTGGGAATGGTGATATTTTTGTTAAAAGTGGAAGTAGGGTTTTCAAAATATCATCCATTGGTGACATTAATGCCCTTCCTGTTTTGCAAGAATCTTTTGCCAGTATTGTTTCAGAATGACTAGTGCTGGGATCTGGGATCTGACTGACGGCGCTGACGACTGGTTCCCTCTACGCTGGCGACGCTGCCGAGCAAGAGCTTTAAGTAAGTAAAGTAAAGAAGTTATTTTTTTGCCAACTTTTCTTTTTTTCTCTTTGGCTTGTTCTTTTTCCCTTGTCGTCAAAATTATTACATGAAGTTTGTTTTTTTAACTTATTTTCCATGCTGCATTTTTCCTGTCTACGTTAATTTAGCTTTATCTATTTCACCACTTTTCCTAATATTGGATAATGAAAATGGATGATACTCAAGATTTTTTTTCTTTCCTAAGTAAACTTTCTCTTCTAGATTCAGTGTGTTTCGATTCACCTTTTGTTTCTAGTGATGATAGTGAAAATAATCCTCTGTTAAAATCTCTTCATCAGTCTGATTGTTGTTACCATTATTATCAACATTACTTTGAAAAAGTGCTGCCCTCAATGTCTTCTGTTAAAAACTTTAATGTGTATACTTTGAATGTGCAAGGTTTAAGGTACAACTGGGACAGTGTTCTGCAATGTATTGGTGGTATGAACTGCCCTTATGATGTAGTAGGTCTCACAGAAACCTGGCTGTCTTCAAGTGATGATATGTCTGTGTATGACATACCAGGTTTTACTGCATACCACTCAACTAGATCTCTAACTAAGTACTCTGGTGGTATATCCCTTTTTGTCTGAAGTAATCTTAATGTTGTGAGACGTAAAGATCTTGAGAAGATTTTTGATCCAGTCATAAATAATAGAAGTGTGTTTACTTTGATTGTTGACCTGTCATGTGATACAGTAAGTTGTGACAATATTTGTTTATTTTATAAGCCTCCACCTTTCGCAATTGCGAAATTTTCTGAATTAATTGATGAAATGTACTCAGTTGATAAGCTCACTTCAAGAAATGTTTTTATGCCTGGAGACTTTAACTGCAATTTATTGAAAATTGGGTGTGATAATGAGTCTGACCGTTTTTTTTAATCTATTTCTTCCTCTGGCCTTCTTCCTTGCATTTTCTTTCCTACTCGTGTTGATCCAGTCAGATCTTCTGCAACTCTGATTGACAACATTTTTATGTCTTCTAAAAATGATATTAAATTTTCCTCTGGTATTATTTTCTCTGATCTTTCTGACCATTTTCCAATTTATTGTTCTGTTCCCAAATTGAAAATGCTGAGCCAAGAGGATACCAGAGGTGAGTCTTATTCAAGAATTTATAGTCACAGCAATGTTCATAACCTTATGTCTGATCTTAGTGCTAGTGATTGGTGTTCAGTAATGAATTTTGATGATGTTAATAGGGCTTCAGCCTCATTAATAAGTCGACTGACAACACTAATTGAGAAAAATTTCCCCCTTGTAAAATCTTCAAGTAAATATGAACCCAAGATGCCTTGGAAGTCTCCTAGTCTTGTGAGATCAACAATTCAGAAGTCAGAGCTTTTTAAGCTGGCTTGCAAAAGCCTTGATCCTGATGATTTATCAAACTATAAGCATTATAAGAATGTATTAACATCAACAATTAGACTAGCTAAGAAGAATTATTTTTATTGAAAATTCAGGAATGCAAAGGTAATTTACAGAAAGTTTGGAGTGTAGTTAATGAAGCTTTATCTCGTAGGAAACAATCAAAGAAACAGCCTAATGCCTTCAAGAATACAGATAGTTCAACTGTTGAAAAAGCAGCTGTATTTAGTGCCTTCAACTCTTGCTTTACCACCCTACCAACTGTTAAGACCCCCTCCCTTCCTAAACTAGGTAAACCTTCACCAGCTGAGAGAAGTATTTTTCTAACTCCTTGTAAAAGCATAGAGATCTGTGATTTTATTTCCTCTTTAAATAGCAGTAATACAGCTGATGCACTTGGACTAACAAACCATGTGCTCAAGTCTGTTTCTTCTTATGTTGTTGAACCGCTTACCCATATTTTTAATCTATCTATTTCAAAAGGTGTATACCCTGATTTGTTTAAAATAGCAAAAATAATCCCTTTTTTTAAGAAGGGTGACCCCAGCTTAGTGTCAAATTATAGACCTATATCAATTCTCCCAATTTTCTCGAAATTACTTGAAAAAGTTGTGCATAAGAGGCTTTTTTCATTCCTGTCTACTGGTGCTTCAGTTGGAAGCGGTTCTATTCTGTCTGATCATCAGTATGGCTTCCGACCTAAACTCTTTACTGCATTTGCTCTAGTTGACATTACAGAATTCGTGCGTGTTAACATAGACAAGGGTTGTTGTGTTCTAGGACTGTTTCTTGATTTTTATAATGCTTTCAACATGGTAGATCATTTTGTCTTACTGGGAAAACTGTCTCTACTTGGAGTTCGGGGAATTGCCTTTGAATGGTTGAAATCTTACCTGTCTAATAGATTTCAGTTTGTGTGTTATGAACGGAATTGTTCTGATCTAGCTTCGGTTTCCAAAGGGGTACCTCAAGGCTCAGTTTTGGGACCACTCCTCTTTCTAATTTATATTAATGACCTTCCTCCATCTCCCAACCTTGATACCCACACTGTTATGTTTGCAGACGATAGTAATTTTTTCGTGGTTTCCAATGATCTGCCCTCTGCTGTTGCTAAGGCTCAGCTTCTGCTCAACCATGTGCGTGATTGGTGTGAGCAGAACGGGATGCTGTTGAATAGCTCTAAGAGTAGTATTATTCATTTTCGAACCCCATACCACATGTCTGAACCTTCCCCAACAATCTTTGTTTTTTATGGTACTGATATAATTCCCCAGTGCTCTTGTGTTAAACTTCTTGGTGTGCACGTTGATTTTTTTCTTTCTTTCAAAACTCATATTTCCTATAAAAATTCTACAACTTTTTGTCCAGTGTCTATGCTTCATCGTGCCAACCAATTTCTTCCTCCCGATGTAATGCTTTCTCTTTGCTGAGCATTTGTCGTTCTTTATCGTTGTCATTTATGCACTGTATGGAACAATACTAACCATTCTTCCCTTCGGCAACTCCGAACAGCACAGAATAGAGCGGTGAAGGCAACTTTTCGCCAACCCCGACTCTATCCTACAGCTGATCTTTACAGTAATACAGGTCTAGATGCCTTAGATGTGGTTATCAAGAAGCAGAACCTAAAACTAGCTCATCGAGCCTTCAATTTCTCACTTCCTCCAAACATTTTATCCTACTTTGATCTAGCATCAACACGTAAAAGCCAGACTTTGCTTTGGAGCTCTGTTCACCAATTTCGGCTGCCTAAAAGGGTATCCTCAGCAGCTCAGAGGTCACCAATTTATAGAGCAATTGCTCTTTGGAACTCTATTCCCAGTGGACTTTCTCTTATCAAAAACTCTTCTTCCCTTTGCAGAAAAATATTCTCTAAGGCTTGAAGTAATTTCGTTTTTTTTTTTTTTTTCTTTATTCATTTTGTTTTATCTATTTATTCCGATTTACTTTATGTAGTTTTTTTTTTCTTTTCTCCTCTCTCAATATGTTGAATGAGATTTGAAACCCGGTGTTTAATAGTATTATTTTTGGTTTGGATTTTTAATAAATTACAGGACATTTTTAGTTCAGATAAAATTAAGTCAAAGGTTATTGTGTAGCAGTTGTTTGTTTTTTGTTGCTGTTTTTTTTTGTTGATTTTTCTCGCATTGTGTTTATATTTTGAGATATGGTTGTATTTTTTTTCCTTCCCTGATTTGTTTTGTGTTTATTTTGTGATTGTTACGAGGTCCTCTACAAGCTATGCTTCTTGGGACCTCTAGCGCTTAAGTGTATTTATATATTTATTGTAGTATTTAATAAATTGAATTGAATTGAATTGATCTGACTCTTTTTTTAGGAGTAAGGGGTTTTTATATTTCTTAACATTGGACGTGATCGTCTCTTACTAGGTTGCTAGCTACCGCAGCAACCTGGATTTGTTTTGATCTGACTCCTTTTTTAGGAGCTATGGGTTTTTATATTTCTTAAAATTGGACGTGATCGTCTCTTACTAGGTTGCTAGCTACCGCTGCAACCCGGATAAAGCCAAAGAACGGTAAGTTTGCCATATAGAAGTTTTGGACAAGGGAGTTCTAATAGTATACTTTTTTGTTTTGATCTGAATCTTTTTTCAGGAGTTATGGGTTACTTTAGTATTTACTATAGGGCGTGATCGTCTCTTACTGAGTTGCTAGCTACCGCTGCATCCCGGATGATTACAAACATGAAAAAGCCTACGGCTTTTTCTTCTGTGAAATAGTAAGAGACTAGCCTCAAATAATCAAGTAGCGAACTAAATCCAATGTATGTAATTGGTTTTTATTCCAATGATCGTCTTTTAATGGAAAATTTTAATATATTGACCTTAAATATAACTGTATTAGACTATACTATACGTAAGTGGCCTATAAAATTTAGTATAGGCAAGAGGTCGTTCTTTACTGTATTTTAATGAAAATATCTTGACTTTAACTATAAATGTACAAGCCTATGCTGTAGTTAAGCTGTCTATGCTACTACTACTACTACTAACAACTCATCGCAGTACCAAGCCGCCTGAGGCCAACACAGCTACGCACGCTCCTCCTCCACCCCAATCTATTCAAAGCCTCCCTTTTTATTCCCGACCACGAAGTTCCCATTTCCTTTAAATCTTTCCTTTAAACTTTTAAGCTGTCTATGCAAGATAGTATAGGCGAGAGTTCGTTCCTTATTGTAAAATTACCGCTGCAATCCGGATTATTCCAATGATCGTCTTTTAATGTAAAAATTTGACAAGACATATGTAACTAAGGGCAAGAGTTCGTTCTTTACTATAAAAACCAGGATGATGTCAGTTACAAGTTGGGTTTCGTTTTATGCTATATCATTACAAATAGGAAAAAGCCTAAGGCTTTTATTCCTTTGAAATAGTAAGAGACAAACTTCAAGCAATCAAGAAGCTAACTAAGTCGAATTCCAATGATCGTCTTTTAATTTAATAGCTACCCCTGGAACCACCGAATATCAGTTACTATGGGCGAGAGATAGTTCTTTACTGTAATTTATAACTAATCGATCCTTTATGTAATCCTAATGATCGTCTTTTAATAAAAATCTAGTAAATTTATCATTTACTATAGGCAGCAATTCGTTCTTTAATGTAATCAATATGAGCCATTGAACAACTCTCCACGATGTTCCAGTGCCAAGCTATCTGTGGAATTACTAACCTATACTATAATTAAGTGGCGTATAAAATTTAGTATAGGCAAGAGATCGTTCCTTATTATAACTTTAACATAAACTTCATTAATCAGATATTTTAATATATCCTATATGGTCTAGAGGTTGGGATAGCTCTCACCCAGTAGGCTTGAGTTCAATTTCCGTATGGAAAATTTTTACTTATGATGATTTCTTAAGGAACATAATTAAAATTTCTTAATGTAATAAAAATAACTTGTTTTAATTACAAAAGGTTTTTAACCCCATCAATTTCCTTTAAACTGAGCCATTGAACAGTTCTCTACAATTTTTCAGTGCCATGCTATCTGTTGAACTAGTATCCTATACAATAATTAAGTGGCGTATAAAATTTAGTACAGGCAAGAGTTTGTTCTTTATTATAATTCTATAAAGGGGTTTAAGACAAGACGGTTCTAAGGGTATACTTTTTGTTTTGATCGGAATCTTTTTTTAGGATTTATAGGTTCTTATATTCCTTAACATTGGAAGTGATCGTCTCTTACTAGGTTGCTAGCTGCCACTTCAACCCGGATTACAAACAGGAAAAAGCCTAAGGGTTTTCCTTCTTTGAAATAGTAAAAGAGGAACCTGAAATGATCAAGTAGCTAACTAAGTCCAATGTATGCAATAAATTTTTATTCCAATGATTGTCTTTTAATGTAAACATTATACCGCCGATACAAAATTCCAGTTTACAGTATCGATCCCTTATGTATGATCTCCTAATGATCGTTTTTTAATATAATTAATTGAAAAAAAACTACGTTTTCTAAAGAGTTAAAGAGGCTGAGTTACAAGGTCGAACCTTAAAACGTACAGGGATTAGAAGGCACAGTTGGGGGGCTACCGCCCCAAACCCCTGCTTTCGCAGCCTTTAAATATAAAAAAATTTCTTTAAACTGAAAGTAAGGAGCGACATTAAAACTAAAAACGAACAGAAATTATTCCGTATATGAAAGAGGCTGTGCCCTCCTCAACGCCTCGCTCTTTACGCTAAAGTTTTTATTGTTTAAAAAGAGAGTTGTGAGAAAGTCAATCTTTAGCGTAAAGAGCGAGGCGTTGAGGAGGGCACAGCCTCTTTCATATACGGACTAATTTCTGTTCGTTTTAAGTTTTAATGTCGCTCCTTACTTTCAGTTTAAAGAATTTTTTTATATTTAAAGGCTGCGAAAGCGGGGGTTTGGGAGGCGGTAACCCCCCAACTGTGCCTCCTAATCCCTGTACGTTTTAAGGTTCGACCTTGTAACTCAGCCTCTTTAACTCTTTAGAAAACGCAGTTTTTTTAAATAATTTCTGCACGTTTTTGTACAGTTTATTACTTATTATTGCTTGACTAACTGTTAGCTGATCAAGTCAGGAGTTAAAGTTGGGGGGCTGCCGCCCCCAAACCCCCGCTCTTGAACATTCTTGTGTTAAGGCTTTTAATTCCTGAATACTCAAATCACGTCGTACAGGGTGCCTCCTAATCCCTGTACGTTTTAAGGTTCGAACTTGTGACTCAGCCTCTTTAACAGCCCCCCAACTGTGCCTCCTAATCCCTGTACGTTTTAAGGGTCGACCTTGTAACTCAGTCTCTTTAACTTTTTAGAAAACGTAATTTTTTTCAAATAATTTAAAAAAGAAACTGAGTTTCTTTTTAAAGTTTAAATTCAGTATATAAGAAATTTGCTCTGATGGTGAATCGAACCCGGGTTTTCCGCCTGACAGTCTGTAGTATCAACCGCTGGACTATACAGACACAATAGTAATTGTTTTTTAGTAAATCCAAGCTATTTTCGACGCAAGCAAATTCCCAAAAAACTTGATATTTGGTTTTTGGAAAACAAGGAAGGAGTGATCAGATTGAGCTGAAATTTCGAGGATAAGCTCCCAGGCCCCAGGAAAGCTTATCCTCCAAATTTCAGCCCGATCAGACAACGTTAAAGGGGGGTTGTGGTGGGAAAAATTAACATGGGCTAATATAGGAAAACAAGGTTTTTCGTAAATGTAAATTCGGGGGATAATTTTTTCGGTCTGAAAATATCAAAAGGCCCTAACAGGTCAAATTCTGCTTCGAATGAGTCCTCATTCAACCGGATCCGTTGCCAACTGTGGCCTGTAGGCATGGCTAAGGAAAAAAAAGAAATGATGATGAATTTTAAGTGGCTATATTTGGTTTTTTGAAAACAGGGACGGATTGATCGGATTGAACTTAAATTTCGAGGATGTGCTACCGGGCCCTCGTAAAGACTAACCCATATATTTAAGCACAAACAGACAAAGTTAAAGGGGGGCTGTGGTGGGAGTGTCCAAACTTCCGGCCCATTTAACCCCATGAAGATAAAGTCGGAAGAGGATGAAATTTTGCAAGTTTCTTAGTTTGAGCTTGGGCTACAAAATGCGATTGCCGCCGTCTCTCTGCGACCTCTAGGACCTGAAATCGCTTAACATTGTGGTGGGTCGCCTCTTTATAGAGGCACAAGTGTGCCTCCTTGACTTCAGCTACTATGGACTAAAGTTCGTTCTTTATTGTAAATGTTTTTCTCTCTCAATTTTTACTTCTCGATACGCCTGGTCGGTTGAATACCTTTGCTTTTCTCTTTTCAAGATACTATCTCTGTTGTTTGTGTAGTACTGTTTTTTTAACTTGCGTGTAGCTTGCTTTGATTTAACCATTATGTAGTTCATGAATGAGACCATTTACATCTTTGTTATTCTTAATAAGTAATTATGACGTCATGGTGTAATGATTTTATTTCATGACGTCATGGCATTGTAATATTATTTCATGACGTCTTCAGAAATAACAACTTCATGTCGTGTATTTCTATTCAAGTCATAGCTCTAATTAAACTATGACGACATTCATTATTTATCTAGTAGGGTTTCAGACAAGGTGGTTCTACTCATGTACTTTTGTTTTGATCTGACTCTATTTTTAGGAGTTCTGGGTTTATATATTTCTTAGTATTGGACTGATAGTCTCTTATTATGTTGCTAGCTACTGCTGCAACCCGGATTCACATATATATTTATGAGAGGCAGCCTGGCCGAGTGGTCCAAGGCACTGGTGTTAGCCACCAGTCTCTTCGGAGGTGTGGGTTCAAATCTTACCGCTGGTATATATGATTATGATTTATGTACAAAAATCAAATATCTTTGAAAAGACTGCAGCATGAAAAAAAAATCAAAAATGCAGTTTTTGGTGGAAAAATTTATTCTCTTTTAGAAATAATTTATTTTAGTTACTAAAGATTTGTAACCCAATTAAGTTCCTTTAAAATGAGGTATTGAACAACTCTCTACGATGTTCCAGTGCCAAGCTATCTGTGGAAAAGAAAAAAAAGAGAAAGAAAAAAATATGCCGTTTGTGGAGAATAACGTGGTTAAAGTCAATTTTCTTAATTTTCAAGCCAATATATCTCCCTTGCTGTTCATGCCAAATGACAGAAAGTTTCCTATACTGGGGTTTCGGACAAGGCGGATTTAATGGTGTACTTTTTGTTTTGATCTGACTCCTTTTTTAGGAGCTATGGGTTTTTCTATTTCTTAACATTGGACGTGATCGTCTCTTACTAGGTTGTTAGCTACCGCTGCAACCTGGATGACTAGGTAGCTAGCTACCGCTGCAACCCGGATTTAGCTACCGCTGGAGCCACCGTATATCAGTTACTATTTGCGAGAGATCGTTCTTTTCTGTAACTAATTATGACGTCACGGCGTATGACATCATGGCGCAATGGTATTATTTCATGACGTCTTCAGAAACAACAATATAATTTCGTGTTTTTCTATTCACGTCATAGCTCTAATATAAAGCTATGACGACATTCATTATTTATCTAGTAGGGTTTCAGACAAGGTAGTTCTAATGATGTACTTTTGTTTTGATCTTACTCTATTTTTAGGAGTTTTGGGTTTTTATATTTCTTAGCATGGGACTGATCGTCTCTTACTAGGTTGCTAAGTACTGCTGCAACCCAAATTATAAGAGGCAGCCTGGCCGAGTGGTCCAAGGCACTGGTGTTAGCCACCAGTCTCTTCGGAGGCGTGGGTTCAAATCTTACCGCTGGTATACGATTATGTTTTGAAAGACTGCAGTGTGAAAAGACATCAAAAATGCAGTTTTTGGTGGAAAAATTTATTCTCTTTTAGATATAATTTATTTTCGTTACTATAGATTTTTAACCCAATTAATTTCCTTTAAAATGAGCTATTGAACAACCCTCTACGATGTACCAGTGCCAAGCTATCTCTGGATACAAAAAAAGAAAAAAAAAGAAAAAAATATCCCGTTTAGGCAGAATGTTGTAGTAGCTGCCACTTTTCTTGATTTTCAAGCCAATATATTTCCCTTGCTGTTCAAGCCAAGGGACAGAAAGTTTTCAATACAGGGGTTTCGGACAAGGCGGTTCTAATGGTGTACTTTTTGTTTTGATCTGACTCTTTTTTAGGAACTATGTGTTTTTATATTTCTTAACATTGGACGTGAGTCTCTTACTAGGTTGCTAGCTACCGCTGCAACCCGGATGGTAAAACATGCGTAAAATTTTTCTCAATTTACGAAGATCAGCCTGCATTTTTGCCATCTTCTTGTATTTCTGAATGTAATTTTTCCCTTTTTCCTTATGCGTTCTTCGGTACAACCTCGCAGAGAATTTAATTTTTTCTTTATAGCTTTTGTCACCCCAGTATCTACCCAATATTCTGGTAGCAACTTTTTCTTATATATTTTTCGGTAATCTTCATCATTGTCATAACGCTCCTTGATCTTTTGTCTAGCCAGCTCAATTGTTGCTTCTCTATAAAGTTTATCATTTTGATAACGCTCCTTGATGTTTCGTGTGGCTTTCTCAATTTTCACATGTCTATAATCTTCATCATTGTGATAACGCTCCTTGATGTTTTGTTTGGCTGGCTCAATATATAGTAATTCTTATATAGTAATTATGACGTCACGGCGTAATGATTTTATTTCAAAACGTCATGGCGCAATGGTATTATTTCATGACGTCTTCAGAAACAACAATATAATTTCGTGTTTTTCTATTCACGTCATAGCTCTAATATAAAACTATGATGACATTCATTATTTATCTAGTAGGGTTTCAGACAAGGTAGTTCTAATGATGTACTTTTGTTTTGATCTGACTCTATTTTTAGGAGTTTTAGGTTTTTATATTTCTTAGCATTGGACTGATCGTCTCTTACTAGGTTGCTAGCTACTGCTGCAACCCAAATTCACATATATATTTATTAGAGGCAGCCTGACCGAGTGTTCCAAGGCACTGGTGTTAGCCACCAGTCTCTTTGGAGGCGTGGGTTCAAATCTTACTGCTGTACGATTATGTTTGAAAGACTGCAGTGTGAAAAGACATCAAAAATGCAGTTTTTGGTAGAATAATTTATTCTCTTTTAGAAATAATTTATTTTAATTACTATAGATTTGTAACCCAATTAATTTCCTTTAAAATGAGCTATTGAACAACTCTCTGCGATGTTCAAGTGCCAAGCTATCTCTGGAAACAAAACAAAAATATAAAAAAATATCCCGTTTAGGCAGAATGTTGTAGTAGCTGCCACTTTTCTTGATTTTCAAGCCAATATATTTCCCTTGCTGTTCTCAAGCCAAGGGACAGAAAGTTTACTATACAGGGGTTTTGGATAAGGCGGTTCTAATGGTGTACTTTTTGTTTTGATCTGACTCATTTCTTAGGAGCTATGGGTTTTTATATTTCTTAACATTGGACGTGATCGTCTCTTACTAGGTTGCTAAATATCACTGCAACCCGGATCTCTTACTAGATTGCTAATTACCGCTGCAACCAGGAACAGCTGCAGCTGCAACCCGGATACCGCCAGAAACTGGATAGCTTTTAGCTACCCCTGGAACCACCGTTTATCAGTTACTAGGGGCGAAAGATCGTTCTTTACTGTAATACTGTAAAATTACTGTAACACTGCAAACTCGGACCTAATTGACAAATACCATGTATGATGAACTATATGGGTCCTTTATGTAAGTTTCTAACTACCGCTGCAACCCGGATAATGAACTGATTACAAACAGGAAAAAGCCTACGGCTTTTTCTTCTTTGAAATAGTAAGAGACGAACCTCAAACAATCAAATAGCTAACTAATTCAAATGTATGTAATTGTTTGTTATTCCAATGATGGTTTTTTAATGTAATTAATTATAAAAGGTTTTTATATTCAGCAGTTTCCTTTAAAATGAGCAATTAAACTCATTATTATGTCTAAAAACTGTTTGATTTAATACTTAAGTTACTATGGGTTACAGTTCGTTCCTTATTGTAACGATCCTTTATGTAACTTTACTGTAATCTTATAAAACTAATGTATGGAATGGTTTGTTATTTCAGTGATCGTCTTTTAATGTACTTACTGTAACGTCAATATAATGAATAGTAAATTGTTCATTTTTGGCTTTGAAGACTCTTCGAGTAATGCGATATAATTCTTCAATCGTGTCGCATTCTATGACACATGCTTTTCTATTATCATTTTGCAATGGTGCTCCTCTGGGTCCGCATGAGTGAGAATCTGTAAAATAGTATTTTTCATCATAATGCATAAGACCCAGTGATCTAGAGTATGCAACTATTATTCCAGCATTATGTTCTCTAAATACTTTTTTTAAAGCAGCCAATAATGTAATTCCCAATTCTCCATTATTTATAGAATCCAATAAGCTGCCGCTGCACAACCAATCATTGTCATAATTTAGGGACAATGCTGCGTCATACATTAGAAAATCGTCCCTGATGACATCTAAATTTTTCAATACCAGATAGCCACTAGGAGGAATCGGAAAAACTCTTGGATTTATATTATTATTATTTTCACGTATGAGAGCATAAATAGTATCCTCTTCAATCATGTTTCTGTTCAGAATATTTTTATTCCATTGCCTTGGAGGTATAATAGCAGCTCGGACAATATTTGCAAGTACCATGGCAAAGCATTGGCTGCCTGCGTATCCAGATAGAAATATATTAGCTTCTGTTGATTCCAGTCAGAATGTATAATTCTTAATACTTTTCTATTCCTATTAAGAGTAAGATATGCACTTGCTGGTGCATTTGCATTATTATCATTTTTGTGTTGTTCTTGACGATCTTGGGCCGGTAGAATGACACGAAATATATCACTGTGATCAAGTTTCGCATTAATATTTAATTTTTTCTCTTTTGTTGACACCACCAGTCCGACACTAGTTATCCTTTTCTTATTTTTGGGATAAATTTCTATTAATAAGGGTTCTTCAACTGAAGGGCTTCTCATTCTTTTTCTGGGACCTCCAACAATGGAATTTTTTTTTCCTTGAGTCTGTTGTCCTTTAGAGTTTACTTCATTTGTTATACAACTTCATCTGGTGTACCTCTGAGTTGCCTTTCTGGGAACTCAACCAATGGAAGATCTGTTCTATAAATTTTTCTCAAACGGTTGTACTCAATTAAAGCATCAACATCGCAATAAATCTTTGTCTTATCAAATTCTACTAGATGTAAACCTGCACTAGTGGTCACACGGGAAAGAGCAACGTACATCATACCTGGACCAAGGCAACGATTACCTGCGTCAACAATTGCACACTGTAAACTTAGTCCTTGGGACTTGTGTATTGTAATGGCAAAGGCCAGTTGAAGAGGAAACTGTCTTCACGTGTAAAAGACTTGCTTCAAAACTTCAAAGCGCACGGTTTCTCTGCCAATTTCAACCGGAAGTTCCAGTCCATCAAATTTTACAAGAACTCAAATTATTTCTCCGTTTGGTAGCAACTTGAAGCTTGTTACTGTTCCCATTGATCCATTTACTAGCCCCTTAGCAACACAAATATTTCTTTGGAGTATTACATGTGCACCTACTGCAAGTAACAAGCTCATGAAAGAACCGGCTGTTCTTTTTCTGTCGTTGCCAAAGTTTAAAACAGTGTTTGCTGCCTTCTGTTTTATTCGTTTGTCGTCAACAACTGAAGAGAGTCGATCAACTTCAGAAAGTTTAACGTAGTCTGAGCAGCTTTTTGTAAGAAGTAACTCGTTAACTACCATACAATTTTCATTGGTGGGCATAAGAATGACAGGTCTATTTTCTCTTCATACAATTTTGAGTAAAGATCTATAATTTCGTCATTTGAAGCTCTGTACGAGTTCCCAATTTTTCTCTTGTAAAGACTATTCAAATTTTCACCAGTGCAAAACCCCTGTCTAATTTCAGCAAGTGTATTAGCACAGCTCTTATCCATCTTTTGTCTCACATTTATGCTTAGTTCCTCATACTCAAATAGATGCCAGAGGTTGAAAGTACTAACTGATCCGATCCTATTTCTTACTTCTAGTCGTGTGAGAGGTATATAAGGAGGAATAACACTTACTGGTCTTAATTGAAGAAAATCTCCCAAAAATGAGCAGTTAGCATTACCCATTGGCAAATCAACCGCCAATATTTCTGATAGTCTTAAATGAATGTAGGTTAAAAGAAGAGACGAAACCATACTAATTTCATCAATAATAAAAAGTCTTGTCTCCTTAAGTGTCTTTCTCAAAGTAAGAAGTTTTTCAGTGGAGAGAGGTGTGTATTTTGTGGTGTTTTCCTGATTAATAGCTAAACTTAAACAACTATGTATTGTTAAACCATGTATGCTATGTGCAGCAATACCAGTAGGTGCCATAACTACAACGGGACAATCTTCATTCTTGAACTTGTTGCAAAGTAGTCTTCTCACGACACTGATAACGCGAGATTTTCCTGTACCCCCAGATCCAGATACAATCAACTTCAAAGATGTTGCACCATTCCTGTTGGTAACTGAGTCTAAGATTTTGTCAACAACTCTCTTTTGATCAATATTGAGCGACTCATAATAATTTTTCAACCTGTCTTCGGTGTCACCATTTAAAATCTGTTTGTTTGCGTCTAACAAATCCTCCATAGCATCTGCTGTTCTGTCAATGACTCCTCCCTGAATTGCGTTTTCTGGGTCATCTTCAATGTTTTCATCAATATTTTCTGCCTTCAGAATTTCTTTTGCACGTTCTCGGACCCTTTCTTCAATTTCTATATCGCTTTTCCTCTTAACAACAAATTTTTCGTGGTAAGCTATCATGTCGGGATAGTTTACACTTTCAACACAGTAGGTTTCGTAGTTGCTATTTCCACTGACTACTAGTTCATTTTCATTTCGCCAAGATTTAAACAATTTTAAAAGATCTCCATAGTAAAAATTTTTCTTCTCGTCAGTTTCAAATGGGTTTACCTTTCTGTGCTGTATGATATACGGTTTAAAAAGCCTTTTTCTGAGGTAGAAGGACCCGTCAGTTAGCATCATATTATCATCAGTACCATTACGCTCACGTTCATACCAAGACATTAACTGAAAAAGACTGATATTTTCCATATGTTCCGGTCTTTTAGGGTAGATATCAATAACCCAGTGGGCAATGTACAAATTACTACTCTGTGGATCTTTTTAGCAAGCTTTTCAAGCTCCTCATACCTTCTCAGTGTCCTCTTCACCTCGCTCTTTTTTGCAAGGTCAATATATCTAAATTGCCTAGAAATACTATACAATTTAGTACCAAGAAGCCTATCAGCAGCTTCAACTGCTCCAACTTGACGGGTTTTTATGGACTTCAACAAGTAGGACATAGTTCGTTGACCAAGACTTTTGCATGCATTATTTACTTCCTCCCACATTGCTTCTATTTCGACACTCTCTGCTTTAGTCATGTAATCGGTAATGTAATACGGTAATTTAGAGCCCTAATGGCCAATATATTGAACATCAATGTTTGCTTGATTAGCAATAAGTAGCGCAGGAGAATAGTCATTTATATAACGCTAGTCATCTCTTCGAAGCAGATGATATATTCTTTATCTTGGATTTTTACGCTCTTCACCGTGAGCCAAGCAGTCAAGGATGTCATATAATTTTGTTTGTTCCTTTGTAGGACGAGGAAAGCCAAACTTAAAATACGTAACCCATCTTCCTCTTTTTCTCTTATATTTTCTTTGACAGTATTTATTACAGTGGTGTACTTGATGGTCTTTGACCAGTTTGTTAAGAGTTGGACTAGTCAATCTATTTGGTATTTCACAAGTTATAATACTATTGATATACTGAATCTCTTCAGATGCTGTTGATTTCCCAATAATAGGAGCATCTTCAATCCACAACACACAGTGTACATGAGGCGCACCTTGTTTCTGATACTCGATACGCCAGAAATGATCCTTAATTTTGTACAAATAACCTGTACAAGCATGGGAATTCGTTATACTGTAGCCCAAATGAGGGATGTCAGAGCTATTTGCGTTCTCTAAGGGCACTAGGTCCACATTTTCCTGTCTTGACCTGTTTCATTAATAAAGTATATAAGGCAGTATCAAAATCTAAGATTATACAACATATTAATCTACTAAAAGTCGAGGGCTAATACAAGGAATTAAGTCATTATTTATAAGTAGTGTCAAGTAGAATCTGTCGTAATAGTCAAGACGTCATTTACGGTGATAGCAATATTAGAGTTTCTGTGGATGAAAATACAATAATAAATTATTTGGTGAGAGCCTTGATGAGGTAGCTAACATCAGGGATGTATACCCCACAATGTATTGTGACAGCTGCGAGCAGATAAAGAAAAAATACCAATTGAAGAGTCTAAGATCTCTTTCAAATAAGAAAGGTTTTGATATAATGTTGGCCACGATTTTAGATTACCTCCAACAGGACATACCCAAAGATGACAGAGAACAGATAATTCATTGTACAGGTTGGAAAGAGGATGTCATAGATTCATTCTCTGTCTGTGATTACTGTGCTTGGAAAATGTTGAAAAGTCAGGAGAATGTCCGATCAGTATTAAATAACCTTCATATCGACTGTACACCGGAATGCATAAAGTCTTTAAATAATTTTGAAATGGCAATGATTCGATTTGTAATGCCTTGTCTTACGATCGTCAGATTAGGGCAAGTAATTGCATTGAAGAGACCTGGAACAGAACTTGTTGACGCTCTTAAGGGTAGAATAGTGTATCTACCTGTTGATGTGCAAGCAAATGCAGATATTCAGCCTGAAAAACTTCTTAACATTGATAGTTTTGTAGTCATTGTCAATGGTCAGCCTACTTACAACAAGAATGTTTGGACTGCACTAATAGATTTGAGAAAAGTCCATGAAGCACTGTTGTGGTTAAGAGAGAACAACAGTCTCTATAAAACAATCCGTGCATACACCCTAGAAGATTTAATACTTGAAGCGCGTCTTGCTGAAAAAGCGGTTGGTGTTGATAATTTACCTGAAATACCGGAAGCTGCAATCCTTCAGAAACTGACAGAAAGCGCAAAATCTACATTGGTTGAACATTTTTCTGTCTAGCCTCTTAATTCAGCGGTTCCAAAAGACTTCATAGAAGATTTTAAGCAAATGAAAGATCTTGGCACTGACCAATTTCAAATCAAGAAACTAAAAGGTGAGAGCGAAGACTTATTTCAGGAAAAATTTGATCTAAAAGTGTTTCCAAATCTTTTCCCGAAAGGAAAATATGGCTTGCGTGACAAGGCAAGACCTTTTCGGATTAGGGATGCAGAATATTTTAAATCAAGGCTTCTTAGCAGACATACTAAGTTTTGTCTTGAAAAACACTATCTTTTTCACATCTTCCAATTGCACGAATTCTCTTACATGTATAATAGCGACGGTCATATGTTGCGGACTGGGAAACGAAAACAAAATGCTCGTCAATTTATAAACCGGCTTCATTCCCGTGATGGCGAGATGGAAGCGACTTTGTTTTCTGTTCAGTCAAAAATCAGAGGATCTCAGCAGTATTTTCAATCTCTTTCCTATAAATTAAAGTCAATGATTGAGCAATTGGGTCCACCGACATTGTTTCTGACAGTTTCATGTGCTGAGTGGTACTCTCCTGAATTTATTGACTATTTACGGACTGTCCATAAGAATTTACATGGTGTAGCAAAAATAACCCCAGCAGAGTTGACGTATCTAGATCCAGTTGCAATTTCCATGCAATTTGACAAAAAAATGGACACCTATATTTAATGAGCTAATTTGTTCAAAGACAAATCCTTTGTTTGGTAAAATTAAGGATCATTTCTGGCGTATCGAGTATCAGAAATGAGGTGCGCCTCATGTACAATGTGGGTTGTGGATTGAAGATGCTCCTATTATTGGGAAATCAACAGCATCTGAAGTTATTCAGTATATCAATAGTATTATAACTTGTGAAATACCAAATAGATTGACTAGTCCAACTCTTCACAAACTGATCAAAGACCATCAAGTACACCACTGTAATAAATACTGTCAAAGAAAATATAAGAGAAAAAGAGGAAGATGGGTTACGTATTGTAAGTTTGGCTTTCCTCGTCCTACAAAGGAACGAACAGAATTATATGACATCCTTGACTGCTTGGCTCACGGTACAGAGCGTAAAAAGCCAAGAAAAAGAATATATCATCTGCTTCGAAGAGATGACGAGCGTTATATAAATGACTATTCTCCTGCGTTACTTATTGCTAATCAAGCAAACATTGATGTTCAATATATTGGCCATTTGGGCTCTAAATTACCTTATTACATTACCGATTACATGAGTAAAGCAGAGAGTGTCGAAATAGAAACAATGTGGGAGGAAGTAAATAATGCATGCAAAAGTCTTGGTCAACGAACTATGTCCTACTTGTTGAAGTCCATAAAAACCCGTCAAGTTGGAGCAGTTGAAGCTGCTGATAGGCTTCATGGTACTAAATTGTATAGTATTTCTAGGCAATTTAGATATATTGACCTTGCAAAAAAGAGCGAGGTGAAGAGGACACTGAGAAGGTATGAGGAGCTTGAAAAGCTAGAACTTACATATTTAAAATAAGCTTTAAAATCCGATTCTTTTGATGTATCTATTGGTATCAAAATTTCGTTTTTTAGAGTTTTGGTTACTATTGAAACGAGTCGCTCTTACTATACAGTTCGCTTCCAGGAATTGTTTTATTGCTTCAAAAATCAAATATCTTTGAAAAGACTTCTTTATTAAAAGACATTTTTTTTTGTAAAAATTGATTCTGTTTTAATATATTTTTATTTTTGAATAAAACAGATACTATAACTTTTAATTTTCGTTTGATTGAGCCCTCTTGAGACACTCTAGGACCACTGGGTCGAAACAATCACCCCTGTTGAAAAAAAACGCGCATCCGTGATCTTTCTTCTGCTAAAAAACAAAAAATTCCATATTTTTCCAGAGAGGAGCTTGAAACCTCTACAGTAAGGTTCTCTCATACGCTGAATTTGACGGTGTGATTTTCATAGAGATTCTATTACTTCTAGGGAACGTTTACCCTTTTTTTTGGAAAATAGGGCAAATTCTCTCAGGCTTCTGACTTTTGATGGGTAAGACTAAACTTGATGAAACTTATATATTTAAAATCAACATAAGAGTCTTATTCTTTTTATGTGTATATTGATATAAAGATTCCGTTTTTTAAAATTTCCCTTACTATTGAGACGAATCGCTCCTGCTATACAGTTCGTTACCACGAACTGTTTTAAACTCGTTCTTAGCTATAATTCTCACAAAAAATACAAAATTCCACATTTTTGCAGATAGGTACTTGAAACTGCTACAGTACGGCTCTCTGATATGCTGAATACGCTGATACGCTGCTCAAACGTTTGATGGATATGAGTAAACTTGATGAATTTTATATATTTGAAATCAGCATAAAATTTGGATTTTTTTATGTATCTATTGATATTAAAATTCCATTTTTAGAGTTTCGGTTACTATTGAGATGAGTCGCTCTTACGTTACCACGATTTGTTTGATGCATATTCACACAAAGAATCATGAATGACGTCATAATAGTGTGTTATAACCATAAATGACTTTGTAATGAAACTTTATGATGATATCAGTTGCAACCTTGGTTTGTTCTATACTAGATGATTGCAAACATGAAAAAGCCTATGGCTTTTTCTTCTTTGAAATAATAGAGACGAGCCTCAAACAATTAAGTAGCTAACTAAGTCCAATGTATGCAATGGTTTGTTATTTCAATGATCGTCTTTAAATATAATATCTGTGGAAAAGAAAAAAAAAATTCTGCCGTTTAGGCAGAATGCTTTAGCAGCTGCCACTTTTCTTGATTTTCAAGCCAATATAAATCCCTTGCTGTTCAAGCCAAGGGACAAAAAATTTCTTGTATAGGGGTTTCGGACAAGGTGGTTCTAATGGTGTATTTTTTTATCTGACTTTATTATTAGAAGTTAAGGGTTTAAGAGTACTGGGTCGATACGATCAACAATGGGAAAAAAACATGCATCCGTGATATTTTTCCGGCAAAAAAACGAAATCCCACATTTTTGCAGATAGCAGCTTGAAACCTCTACAATAAGGCTCTCTAATACCCTGAATCTGATGGTGTTATTTTCATTACGAGAATATGACTTTTAGGGGATTTTTCTATTTTTTCTCAAAAGTATTGCACATTTTTTCAGGCTTTTGACTTTATGTATCTATTTTTTAATCCAATTTTTATGCTGATTTCAAATATATAAAATTCATCAAGTTTACTCATATCCATCAAACGTTTGAGCAGCGTATCAGCGTATTCAGCATATCAGAGAGCCGTACTGTAGCAGTTTCAAGTTCCTATCTGCAAAAATGTGGAATTTTGTATTTTTTGTGAGAATTATAGCTAAGAACGAGTTTAAAACAGTTCGTGGTAACGAGCTGTATAGCAAGAGTGATTCGTCTCACTAGTAACCGAAATTTAAAAAAACGGAATCTTTATATCAATAGACACATCAAAGGAATCAGACTCTTATGTTGATTTTAAATATATAAGTTTCATCAAGTTTAGTCTTACCCATCAAAAGTCAGAAGCCTGAGAGAATTTGCCCTATTTTCCAAAAAAAGGGGTAAACGTTCCCTAGAAGTAATAGAATCTTTATGAAAATCACACCGTCATATTCAGCGTATGAGAGAACCTTACTGTAGAGGTTTCAAGCTCCTCTCTGGAAAAATATGGAATTTTTTGTTTTTTAGCAGAAGAAAGATCACGGATGCGCGTTTTTTTTCAACAGGGGTGATTGTTTCGACCCAGTGATCCTAGAGTGTCTCAAGAGGGCTCAATCAAACGAAAATTAAAAGTTATAGTATCTGTTTTATTCAAAAATAAAAATATATTAAAACAGAATCAATTTTTACAAAAAAAACTGTATTTTCATAAAGAAGTCTTTTCAAAGATATTTGATTTTTGAAGCAATAAAACAATTCCTGGAAGCGAACTGTATAGTAAGAGCGACTCGTTTCAATAGTAACCAAAACTCTAGAAAACGAAATTTTGATACCAATAGATACATCAAAAGAATTGGATTTTTAAGCTTATTTTAAATATGTAAGTTCTAACAAGTTTAGTATTAGCCATCAAAAGCTACGGGCCTGAGAAAACTCGCCTTATTTTTAAAAAATGGCAAAACACAAAAATGTGGTTTGTTATCAGTTCAGGGTCACTAAAGTTATTATGTAAATGTAAAAATATTTATGGTACCTGAGCAATAATTTTAATTTTTTTATGTAAACTAGAAAAATCTGAGCAATAAAATTAGGTTTAGGTTTTTGGTACTTGATACGTGAGTTGAATAATGTTTGTTTGCATAAGAAAACTATCTATTGTTATGGTTTCACAAATACGATGGAAAGAAATGAAAGTCAAGCTAAATACATTAAACAAACATTGGAACAACAAACCATTGCATACATTGGAATTAGTTAGCTACTTGATTGTTTTAGGTGCGTCTCTTACTATTTCAAAGAAGAAAAAGCCGTAAGCTTTTTCCTGTTTGTAATGAGGTTATTATTAATGATTAATGGTTGAGGTTATGTTGAATGGATCGTTTTAAAAGAAATTGCTAAATCTAGTTCTTTGTGTAGTTAAAAACAAAATATTTTTTAAAGTAGGATCATTTTTTACATACATAAAAGATCGGTATTATAAATGAGAATTTTGTAAGTATCCTCGGTATCACGGTTTTATGGATACTTGAATTACAAACTAAAACAAATTGACCCCAGGTGGAATTGAAACACCAACCTTTTCGTTAACGCCAGATCCTGATAGCCACACTTGTGCCACGAGGTCATTAATTAAACTTGTGAAATTCACAACCCGGGTTGCTGTGGTAGCTAGCAACCTAGTGAGAGACGATCACGTTCAATGTTAAGAAATATAATAACCCATAATTCCTAAAAGTTGAGTCAGATCAAAACAAAAAATACACCAATAAAATCACCTTGTCCAAAAACCCCTTATTTGAGAAACTTTTAGTCCATTTGCTTGAACAGCAAGGGAAACTTATTGGCTTGAAAATCAAGAAACGCGGCAGTTACTACTGTATTCTGCCTAAACGACATTTTTTCTTTTCCAAAGATAGCTTGGCGCTGGAACATCGCAGGTATTTGTTCAATGGCTCATTTTAGAGGAAATTAATGGGGCTAAAAGCCTTTTGTAATTAAAACAAATTATTTTTAACATGGGGTCAATTTTTCCAGTAAAAACTGCATTTTTTAGCCAATCTCGATGAACACCAACTATCATAACCTCTAGTATACTTACCATGGTATCATCGGAGACTTATGAAAAATTGCATTAAAAGACCATTACTGGAATAAAAAACCATTGTATACATTGGACTTAGTAAGCTACTTGATTGTTTGAGGTTCGTCTCTTACTACTTCAAAGAAGAAAAAGCCGTTGGCTTTTTTCTGTTTGTAATCAGGTTTATTTTGTTAATTATAGTAAATCCTATATAGGGGTTTTGGACAATGCGAGTTGCAGCAGTAGCTAGCAGCCTAGTAAGATACGATCCCGTCCAATGTTAAGAAGTATAATAACCCATAACTCCTAAAAATAGTGTCAGATCAGAATAAATAGCACACCAATAGAACCGCCTTGTCCAAAACCCCTATATAGAATACTTGGCATTCTGTCCCTTGGCATGAACAGCAAGAGAAATATATTGGATAGAAATTACATTAAGGAATGCACTAAAGCCCATAGTAACTGAAGTAATAATCTGGGTTGCAGCGGTAGTTAGCAACCTTGTAAGAGACGATCACGTCCAATGTTAAGAGATATAAGAACCCATAACACCTAAAACAAAAGTCATAATAAAACAAAAATTACACCATCAGAACCGCCATGTCTGAAACCCCTGTATAGGAAACTTTCTGTCATTTGGCTTGAACAGCAAGAGAAATATATTGGCTTGAAAATCAAGAAAATTGACTTTAACCACGTTATTCTCCACAAACGGCATCTTTTTTCTTTCTTCTTTTCCACAGATAGCTTGGCACTGGAACATCGTTGAGAGCTGTTCAATGGCTCATTTTAAAGGAAATCTCTAGATCTAGTGCAATTTGTACTTGATTTTTTTTTTAAATAGAATCAATTTTTTACGAAAAACTTAATTTCTATGTACAATATTGATCAATGACATCATATTTGTTGGATGTATTTAGTACATAATAACTACCCGACGTTGGATTTAATATGTATTTCCAGACAAAAAAAATCAATTTTTTTTATATCTAATTTTTCGGTTTAGATTCGCTAAAGTTAATATGTAAACTGCAAATATTAATGTTATCTGACCAATAATTTTAATATTTTCATTCAAACTAACAAAACACCTGAAAATTTAAAAATTAGTTTTATTTTTTGTTAGGTTATGGGTACTTGATACGAGACTTGAGGAATTATAATAGGATAATTAAAATAGTAATAAGATGCCTTCTGAGCGAGTTATACATAATTAAAAAAAACAATACTACACAAAAAACAGAGATAGCACGTTGAAAAGAGAAAAGCAAAGGTATTCAACCGACCAGGCGTATCGAGATGCAAAAATTGATGGTGACAAACCACGTTATTATAATGATGAAGTTTATAGGCATGCAAAAATTAAGACAGCCAAACAAAAGAGCAAGGAAGGGTATGATAATGATAAAGATTGCCGAAATAAACACAAGAAAAAAGTTGCTACTTGAATAATAGGTAGATACTGGGGTGACAAAAGCTATAATGAAAAATTAAAACCTCTGCGAGGCTTTACCAAAGAACGCATAAGGACAAAGTGAAAAATTACATTCAGAAGTCCAAGAAGATGGCAAAAATGCAAGCTGATCTTCGTTAATTGAGAAACATTTTACGAATGTTTTACCATTCGTAAATGTAACCTCAAGAAAAAAGTACTCAAAATTAAAGATTGAAATTCTCTTTGAAAGAGCGGATGCTGTTGAAAAATTGGCTAGAAATTCTCTGGAAAAACTTCATAGTAATATCCAAAAGAAATGTTGTCAGTTTAATGAAAAGCTTCCAAGCTATGGACTGGCAAATATTGGATCGGTTTATAGATGCAATGGAAAATTATTGACAACAAAGTGAATATACGGAGGCGTACTTCTTAGAAAATTCATATATTAATTTTGGAAGGAGCAATTGCAGTTTATGTAGCAGTAATAAATATATATATACAAGCATACCTATGAACAGCAAAGGAAAAACAATGTTTTTCAATTATGGCGGAAACGAACCTGTTAGGGTTAATAGTATATGTCTTTGTAAGATTCCTCCTCAAGAAAAAAGTATTTCTAACTGTGTTTTAAACAGTTCTTTTAGTTCTACTGAATATTTGGAAAAAAATTCTCTGTGTTGTAGAACAAGCGGTCCTAAAAAGTACAAGACAGGTGCCAAACTAAAACAAACAGTACAGCACTGGTATGATCATGACCAAAAAACGTATACAGGGGACTTATAGCCCCCTGGCTATAACAACGAGGACAATTACTTTTTTGCATAGGAAGCACATATGTGTAATTTTTCCTTTTTTGTTTCTCCACTGCTAGCAAGTCACCAGAATATCCTAGAGCTGTTTTAGGGCTCATTTCAAATGAAATTGCTGCATCTAGTGCCTTTGTGATTTAACAAAACATGATCATAAATGATAAATTCATTTTTTGACAAAAACAACTATCTTCATATACAAGATAATGAATGATGTCGTAAGAGACAGTCACGTCCCGTAGTGAGAAAACAATAGCCCAGAACTCCTAAAAACGACGACAAGGAAAATCCATTGGCTTGAAAAACAAGGAAAGTGGCTGAAACCAAGATATTGTCAATCGACAACATCTATTTTTCGTTTTCTTCTCTCTTTAGCTAGCTGGACACTAGAACATAAAAAAGAGCTTTTTAATGGTCTGTTTTAAAGAAATTGCTATGTCTAGTGCCTTTTGTATTTAATTTTTTTTTAAATGAATCAATTTTTCACGAAGAAATACATTTTGATATTCAAGATACAAGATATTAAGGATATACTTCAGCTACAGTTATAATAAAGAACCAGCTCTAGCCCATATGATCATTGTTGCAGCGGTAGCTTTGACCTAGTAAGAGATGACAGAGTCCCATAGTAAGAAATAATAGCCCGAAACTCCTTAAAATGGTGTCAGATCGGAACGCAAAGTACAAGCGCAAAACCAGCATATGTAAGTACATAGCTATGGTAACAACAGAGCAAGCTAAACGGGACATGTTCATTTGTTTTTGAAAATGTTATAAAAGAAACATTGTCAACTGATAAAATCGTTCAGTTCTAACTTGACGGTTTGGATAATTGTGAAAACAATAACAGGGACAAAAACAAGCAAGGGCATGCGTTGTACTTTAGCCCTAACGACGGTGTCGCAGCTTTTTCGATCTGTAGGTGCACTAGTTTCACATTTTCCTGTCTTGACCTGCTTTATCACTAATTACAGATGGGATCGGTATAGTTTATTATAAATGCAGATTATGTAAGTTTCATCGGTATCATGGTTGTAGACATAGCTAAAAATATATAAAGGATTGTTATAGTTAATTTTACTTGGAGATTATGCACGTTTCGTTGGTATCATGGCTCTAGAGATAGCTGCAAACTTGTCAAAGGCAGCGCGCTAGCGCTGCTTAAGTAAAGAACGATGTGGGCAAAATGTGTTTTTGGTTTTTTCTCCATACCCGGGCACTTCGTATGGAAGAAGCTGTCGTAGAAACTTCGAAAAGGGGTTATTCGATTGGAAGTTGGAGTGGCTAGTGCCCTTTTTAATAGTCGAAAGTGATTGGAGGGCAACAATCCCCCCCACGCCCGTCTATCCCCCAAGCACAACCAATCAAAATTTTGTTCAGCATAGTTTATTTCCAAATAGAAAATATGTTTTTGAGGAGGACACTCCCCCACAACCCTCAGGGCAAGGTTATAAGTTATGCCCTGGCGCCATATAAGGTTTATATAGAAGGCATTGTCGTAGAGACTTCAAAAAAGGATCATTCGATTGGAGATTCAAAGAGATAGAGCACTTTGTAATAGTCAAAAGTGATTGGAGGGCAACTAGCCCCCCCCCCCCCCACGCTCATCATTCCCCCTAACACATCCACTCAAAATTTTGAGATAGCCATTTTGTTCAGCGTAGTTGATTTTTAAATATAAAATATGTATTTGAAGAGGCCAATTCCCGACAGCCCTCAGGGCAAGGGTTTTAAGTTATGCCCTGGGGGCATATAAGGTTTTTATAGAACGTGCTGTCGTAGAAACTTCAAAAAAGGCTCATTCGATTGGAAATTCAAAGGTCTAGTGCCCTCTTGAATAGTTGAAATTGATTGGAGGGCAACTAGCCCCCCCCACGCTCATCATTCCCCCAAACACTTCCAATCAAAAATTTGAGATAGCCATTTTGTACAGCTTAGTTGATTTCCAGATAGAAAATATCTTTTTGACGAGGATATTCCCCCACAACCCTCGGGGCAAGGGTTCTAAGTTATGCCCTGAGGGCATATAAGATCAATGTTGACACAATGTACAGTTTATTATTATTTTTTTTGCTTTAAAGCAGGGCACTTTATATAGAAGGGGTCATCGTAGAGACTTTAAAAGGGGATCATTCGATTAGAAATATAGAGTTCTAGTGCCCTTTATAATAGTCGAAAGTGATTGGAGGGCAACTAGCTCCCCCCCCCTTATGCCATTCATTCCCCCACACATATCTAATCGAAATTTTGAGATAGCCATCTTGTTCAACGTAGTTGATTTCCAGATAGAAAATAGATATTTGAGGAGGACTCTCCCCCATAACCCTCAGGGCTGGGGTTTTAAGTTATGCCCTGGGGCATATAGGGTTCTTATAGAAGGCGTTGTCGTAGAAACTTCAAAACAGGCTCATTCGATTGGAATTCAAAGGGCGTTTGCTCCTTTTAATAGTCGAAAGTGATTCGAGGATTGGAGAACGATGTGGGCACAATGTGTTTTTTTTCTCCATACCCGAACACTTAGTATCGAAGGAGTTGTCGTAGAAACTTCGAAAAGGGGTCATTCAATTCGAAATTGGAGTGGTTAGTGCCCTTTTCATAGGCAGCGCGCTAGCGCTGCCTAAGTAAAGAACGATGTGGCCACAATGTGTTTTTTTTCTTCGACAGGCACTTCGTATCGAAGGAGTTGTCGTAGAATCTTCGAAAAGGAATCATTCGATTGGAAATTGGGGCGGCTAGTGCTCTTTTCAATAGTCAAAAGTAATTGGAGGGCAACTAGCCCCCCCCCTTTTACGCTAATCATTCCCCCAAACACATCCAATCGAAATTTTGAGATAACCATCTTGTTCAGCATAGTTGATTGCCAGATAGAAAATCTGTTTTTGAGGAGGATACTCCCCAAAACCCTCAGGGCAAGGGTTGTAAGTTATGCCCTGGGGGCATATAAGGTTTTTATAGAAGGCGCTGTCGTACAAACTTCAAAACATGCTCATTCGATTGGAAATTCAAAGGGCTAGTGCCCTTTTAATAGTCGGAGGGGATTGGAGGGCAACTAGCCCCCCCCCCCCTCACGCCTATCATTCCCCAAGACACATTCAATCAAAATTGTGATATAGTCATTTTGTTCAAAATAGTTTATTTCCAGATAGAAAATAGGTTTCTGAGGAGGACTCTCCCCCACAACCTTCAGGGCAAGGGTTTTAAGTTATGCCCTGGGGGCATATAAGGCTTTTATGGAAGGCGTTGTCGTAAAAACTTCAAAACAGGCTCATTTGATTGGAAATTCAAAGGTCTTTTGCCGTTTTTAATAGTCGAAAGTCATTGGAGGATTGGAGAACGATGTGGGCACGATGTGTTTTTGGTTTTTTTTTTCTCCATACCCGGGCACTTCGTAACGAAGTGATTCGAGGATTGGAGAACGATGTGGGCACAATATGTTTTTTTCTCCATACCCGAACACTTCGTATCGAAGGAGTTGTCATAGAAACTTCGAAAAGGGCTCATTCGATTGAAAATTGGAGTGGCTAGTGCCCTTTTCATAGACAGCGTGCTAGCGCTGCCTGAGTAAAGAACGATGTGGCCACAATGTGTTTCTTTTCTTCGACAGGCACTTCGTATCGAAGGAGTTGTCGTTGAAACTTCGAAAAGAGCTCATTCGATTGGAAATTGGGGTGGCTAGTGCTCTTTTTAATAATCGAAAGTTATTGGAGGTCAACTAGCTCCTCCCCCCGCCCATCATTCCCCCAAACACATCCAATCAAAAATTCTAGAAAGCCATTTTGTTCAGCGTAGTTTTGACGAGAACACTCTCCAAAAACCCTCGGGGCAAGGGTTTTAAGTTAGGCCCTGAGGGCGCATAAGAACAATGTTGGCACAATGTACCATATATTATTTTTTTTACTTTAGAGTAGGGCACTTCATATGGAAGGGGTCTTTGTAGAGACTTCAAAAGGGCTCATTCGATTGCAAATCGAGAGTTCTAGGGTCCTTTTTAATGGTCGAAAGTGATTGGAGGGCAACTAGCCTCCCCCCCACGCCCATCATTCCCCAAAACACATCCAATCGAAATTTTGAGATAGCCATTTTGTTCAGCGTAGTTGATTTCCGCCTAGAAAGTATGTTTTTTGAGAAGGACACTCCCCCACAACCCTCAGGGTATGGGTTTTAAGTTATGCCCTGGGGGCATATAAGGTTTTTGTAGAACGCGTTGTCGTAGAAACTTCAAAAATGGCTCATTCAATTGGAAATTCAAAGGGCTAGTGCCCTTTTGAATAGTCAAAAGTGCTTTGAGCAACAAACACATCGAATCGCAATTTTGAGATAACCATCTTGTTTAGTATAGCTGATCTCCAGATAGAAAATGTGTTTTTGAGGAGGAAACTCCCCTAACACCCTCAGGGCAAGGGGTTTGAAGAGAACAATTCCCCACAACCCTTAGGGCATGGGTTTTACGTTATGCCCTGGGGGCATATAAGGTTTTTACAGAACGCGTTGTCGTAGAAACTTAAAAAAAGGCACATTCAATATGAAATTCAAAGGGCTAGTGCCCTTTTGAATGGTCAAAAGTGATTGGAAGGCAACTAGCCCCCCCCTCCCACGCCCATTTTTCCCCCAAACACATCCAATCAAAATTTTGAGATAACCATTTTGTTTAGCGTGGTTGATTTCCAGGTAGAAAATATATTTTTGATGAGGACACTCCCCCACTACCCTTAGGGCAAGGGTTTTAAGCTATGCCCTGGGGGCATATAAGGTTTTTATTGAACGTGTGATAGAGCCCTTTTTCATAGCCGAAAGTGATTGGAGGGCAACTACCCCCCCACCTTCATCATTCCCCCAAGCACATCCAATCAAAATTTTGAGATAGTCATTTTGTTCAGCGTAGTTGATTTTCAAATAGAAAATATGTTTTTGAAGAGGACAATTCCCCACAGCCCTCAAGGCAAGGGTTTTAAGTTATGTCATGGGGGCATATAAGGTTTGTATAGAAGGTGTTTTCGTAGAAACTTCAAAAAAGACTCATTCGATTAGAAATTCAAAGGGCTAGTGCCCTTTTTAATAGTCGAAAGTGATTGGAGGAAAACTAACCCACCCCACGCCTATCATTCCCCCAGACACATTCAATCAAAATCTTGAGATAGCTATTTTGTTCAACGTAGTTGATTTCCAGATAGAAAATATATTTTGAGGAGGGCACTCCCCCACAACCCTCAGGGCAAGGGTTTTAATTTATGCCCTGGGGGCATATAAGGCTCTCATAGAAGGCGTTGTCATAGAAACTTCAAAAAAGGCTCATTCGATTGGAAATTCAAAGGGTTAGTGTCATTTTTAATAGTCAACAGTGATTGGATGGCACCTAGCCCCCCCCCCAACGCCCATCATTCCCCCAAACACATCCAATCAAAATTTTGAGATAGCCTTTTTGTTCTGCGTAGTTGATTTTCAAATAGAAAATATATTTTTGAGGAGGACACCTCCCACAACCCTCAAGGCAAGGGTTTTAAGTTATACCCTGAGGGCATATAAAGTTTTTATAGAAGGCGGTGTCGTAGAAACTTCAAAAAAGGCTCATTTTATTGGAATTCAAAGGGCTAATGCCCTTTTAACAGTCGAAAGTGATTTGAGGGCCTCTCACGCCCACCTTTTCCCCAAAAACATCCAATCAAAATTTTGAGACAGACATTTTATTAAACGTAGTTTGAATCGAATAAAATAACTACAAATAAGAGTTGGTGTATCGCCTCACTGCAGAAGCCTAAGACCCCGAACGAACAGAAATTAAAATTAAGTATCTCACAAACATAAAGATAACCGGTGGAAACATAAATAAATGAATAAATCTTATAGAGCTTCAATATTTTTATTATTCCCCCCCCCAGAGCTGCTTTTTATGCAAGGGTTAAAAATACCATTTTGTTAAAAATAGTTGAAAGGTTAAGTAACAAAACTCTGGCGTTGACAAAACCCCCCAGGGCCCGGGAGCAGGAAGGGATTCTCGTATAAACTTCAGAGAGCACTCATTTGATTGGAAATTGGAAGTTCTAGTGCAGCTCTTAAGAGTTAAAATTGATCGAAGGGCAAATACCCCCCCCCCCCAAGCCATTTTTCCACACCCCTTCCTTTGAACTAATTATGTTTATATCTGAAGGCCCAATGAGAAATAGAATGTTTTTGTATTAACACACATCAATTAGGCATCTGCTCTTCTCCCTAACAAGGAAAGAAACAGAGAGTGTAAGGCAGTGGCGGATCCAGGGGAGAGGTGATGCCCCCCCTAATGTAGTCTAAAGTAATGCAATTTACTTAATTAACGCAAGATTGCGGTAATTAAACTTGCTATTTTTTCAATCCATTCATTGTTGTCAATCGCTGTCCACAAGTTATGCAAGCTGTCTATTGTTCATATACAAGGTTTTTATCAAAGAGGTAATAGACTTTGAAAAAAACCTCATTCGATTTTAATTGAAAGTTCTAGATCCGTTTTTTTAAGTAAAGAATAATCAACCCCCCCCCCCCCCCTCCAACTCCATGCCATAAAAACTTGAAACTTTTTGCAATCAAAAACGAACAAAAATTAATTAAAAAAAATTCAAAAAAATAAGTTTTTCAAAGAAAAGTAAAGGTCATTTTAAACTTAAGCTCAGGAGATACTGAAATTCATACTTGAAATTCAAACTCGAAATGACCAGAAATTACTGTTAACGAATAAATGAAACCCAAAACGAGCAGAAATTAAATAAAAAATCATAGCAAAAACACACAACAAGTAATAATCTAAATGAATAAATAAATCTTAAAGCGAGTAATGCTTAGATTGAATATGAAAATGAAGTTTAAAGCAAACAAAAATAGTTTGGTATTTAAGTATAAATGAAACTTAAAACGAACAGAAATAAACAATCAATGCGAACAAACATAAAATATATATTAATGTAAATGAATAAATAAATCTTAAAACAAGTGAAACTTAAAAAGAATATGCAAACCCAGTTTGAATCGAATAAAAATAACTAAAAACAAGACTTTGGGTATCGTCTTACTGCAGAAGCATAAAACCTACTGCGTCATTGGCACCTTACTGGAAACGAATTATGTTACAAATATTTTCTTTTGTACTTAATATTGAAGATAAATATTAAAATTACAGTAAAATTTTGAACTGATGAGCTTTCAGCAATTAATATCATTATACATAAAACATTCAGTTTAATTTATTAGTTCTTTCCAAGATTGGTCAAGACAAATATAGTTTCACTACAAACAAAATTTGGATACTGCCCCCTTCTTAACTGTAAAAACCAAAAGCCTTCTGCGTCATTGGCGCTTCACTGAAAACTAATTACTCGTATATTACAAATTTATTCTTTTCCAGTTCTTACAGCATTGAAAATGAAAATAAAAATTACAGTGAGAAAAAAAATTTTGAACTGATGGATATTTCAACAATTAATATCATTACATATCTAATATTCAATTTGATTTTGTTTATACTTTCCAAGACTGTTCAAGACTCATATAGTTTTCAGTAAGGTGCCAATGACGCAGTAGGTTTTAGGCCTCTGCAGTAAGGCAATACCCAAAGTCTTGTTTGTAGTCATTTTTATTCGATTCAAACTTGGTTTGCATATTCATTTTAAGTTTCACTTGTTTTAAGATTTATTTATTCATTTACATTAATATATATTGTATGTTTGTTCGCATTGATTGTGTATTTATATTTCTGTTCTTTTTAAGTTTCATTTATGCTTTAATAGCAAACTATTTTTTTTTCGTTTTAAGCTTGATTTTCATATTCAATCCAAGCATTACTCACTTTAAGATCTATTTATACATTTATATTATTACTTATTGTGTGTTTTTGCTATGATTGTTTATTCAATTTCTGCTCGTTTTGGGTTTCATTTATTCTTTAATAGTAATTTCTGGTCATTTCGAGTTTGAATTTCAACAGGTATTTGTATCTCCTGAGCTTATGTTTAAAATGGTCTTTACTTTTCTTTGAAAAACTTATTTTTCGGAAAGTTTTTTTAATTAATTCGGAAGTAAGAACGATGCAACATTTTTCTTTTATCATGTTCAAAAAATATTTTATTTTATAGCATAATAAGCTCTTACGGAGTCCACACACTGTCGTGCCCTCACACTTAAAATGTTCCTCTTAATATTTCAATTATAATAAAGTTTTCCCCTTACAATTGCCCCCCCTGTCTTCCACTTTATTTTTAACTAAAATCTTTGTTTAAATGCTAAAACTAACAATATCTGTGAAGAGTGGGACACATCCCTTCTGCAATCTGTTCACCTCTATTATTCAAAATTTTATGATAACTTGCCTCTTCCCCAAGAACAAGTAAAACTCTTCCTTTTATTTATTTTTATTTTACCCCTAGTTTTAATTTCCCTCTGAAGACTTACTTTTTATTATATTCATTAATTATCCAATTTGTAAGACAAAAACTTAAGATATTGGGTTTTTTAGGCAAAAATATTTATATTTATCGTCCCCTCTATGCCATCCTAGTCGAGTGGTTAGCACTCTAGACTTGAAATTCTTTTTCCTTAAGACCAGGGGCTCGATTCCTGCTGTCAATTTTTATTTTGTTTGGAACGAAGATCATTGGTGTGAGTCTGTAAGTTCAGCAAAAGTCAACCTACCTCTAAACAGGTACCTCGAGAAGGTAAATAGGAAGGGTATGGAAAAGCACACCAATACTAAACCCCGACCTACCATTATACTTTCTGGATGAAGAACCATGAAACAGAAGTCAGCACCGTCGGTAGGGACTGTAAATTTCAATGTCGCATTTATTAACCTTTTTTCTTCACCTTAAATGGTATTCTTTTGTCCGTAAATCCCCTCAACTCTATTTTCTCATTTGGACCCTAAAAATTGGCTTCTACTCGTCTTTAAAGTATGATCTTTGGAATATATTTAATATTATTCTATTTTCAATTTTAAAATCTAATTTGACTATTATTGCATTAAAAATCATTAAAAAAGTTCTTCCTTCGAAGTCTTATTTGACTTTTTTTACGATTGGCTTGCAGTCTCAAAATGTGTAATTTTGTACAGATTACACATTTTACATATTTACACATATGTGTAAATATGTACAGATTTACAACTTTGCCCGAGCTTGAAATTGATATATTCATAGGCTCTTGACATTTTGATGTCATGCGGAAATAAAAAAGACCACTTAAGAAAGACAAATGTAATAAAAGAACAGAGAATTGAGAATATATGCAAAAAAGGTAACTAGAGAGGGTAGAGAGTCTATTTTTGGCGAGTGAATACAAGGTTATCAGAATATTTCTGCATAAAAACTTCTTCTTGTTCTAGAATGACAATTTGAAACTTTTTCCCCAGAGGCACTTCATGCGGAAGGGGTCGTCATATTAACTTCTAAGGGGGCTCATTCGATTGGAAATCGATTGGAGTTCTAGAGCCCTTTTTAATAGTCGAAAATGATTAGAGGGCAACTAGCCCCCCCCACGCCCATCATTCCCCTAAACACATCCAATCAAAATTTTGAGATAGCCATTTTGTTCAGCGTAGTTGATTTCCATATAGAAAATAGGTTTTTGAGGAGGACACTCACCCGCAACCCTTCAGGGCAAGGGTTTTAAGTTATGCCCTGGGGGCATATAAGGTTTTTAGAGAATGCGTTGTCGTAGAGACTTCAAAAAAGGCACATTCGATTGGAAATTCAAAGGGATAGAGCTCTATTTAATAGTCGAACGTGATTGGAGGTCAATCAGCCCCCCCCCCAGGCTCATCATTCCCCTGACCACATCCAATAAAAATTTTTAGATAGCCTTTTTGTTCATCGTAGTTGATTTTCAAATAGAAAATATATTTTTGAAGAGGAAAATTCCCCACAGCCCTCCGGGCAAGGGTTTTAAGTTATGCCCTGGGGGCATATAAGATTTTTATAGAACGTGTTGTCGTAAAAACTTCAAAAAAGGCTCATTCGATTGGAAATTCAAAGGTCTAGTGCCCTTTTGAATAGTCGAAAGTTATTGGAGGGCAACTAGCCCCCATCCCAAGCTCATCATTCCTCCAAACACTTCCAATTAAAATTTTGAGATATCCATTCTGTACAGCGTAGTTGATTTCCAGATAGAAAAAATTTCTTTTTGAGGAGGACAATCCCCCACAACCCTCGGGGCAAGGGTTTTTAGTTATGCCCTGAGGGCATATAATATCAATGTTGACAAAATATACAGTTTATTATTTTTTTTCTTTAAAACAAGGCACTTCATATAGAAGAGGTCATCGTAGAGACTCCAAAAGGGGCTCTTTCGATTATAAATCGAGAGTTCTAGTGCCCTTTTTAATAGTCGAAAGTGATTGGAGGGCAACTAGCCCTCCCCTCCTTACGCCAATCATTCCCCCAAACACATCCAATCGAAATTTTGAGATAGCCATCTTGTCCAGCATAGTTGATTTCCAGATGGAAAATGTGTTTTTGAGGAGGACACTCCCACAAAACCCTCAAGGCAAGGGTTTTAAGTTATGCCCTGGGGGCATATAAGGTTTTAATAGAAGGCGCTGTAATAGAAACTTCAAAACATGCTTATTCGATTGTAAATTAAAAGGGCTAGTGCCCTTTTTAATAGTCGAGGTGATTGGAGGGCAACTAGCCCCCCCCCCTCACACCAATCATTGCCCCAAACACATCCAATCAAAATTGTGGGATAGCCATTTTGTTCAGCTTAGTTGATTTCCAAATTTGAGGAGGACACTCCCCCATAACCCTCAGGGCAAGGGTTTTAAGTTATGCCCTGGGGGCATATAAGGTTTTTATTGAAGGCGTTGTCATAGAAACTTCAAAAAAGACTCATTCGACTTGAAATTCAAAGGGCTAGTGCCCTTTTTAATAGTCGAAAATGATAGGTAGGCAACTAGCCCCCCTCCTCACGCCTATCTTCCCCAAAACACATTCAATCAAAATTGTGAGATAGCCATTTTGTTCAACGTAGTTTATTTCCAGATAGAAAATAGGTTTTTGAGGAGGACTCTCCCCCACAACCCTCAGGGCAAGGGTTTTAAGTTATGCCCTGGGGGCATATAAGGTTTTTATAGAACATGTTGTCGTAGAAACTTCAGAAAAGGCTCATTCGTTTGGAAATTCAAAGGGCTAGTTCCATTTTGAATAGTCGAAACTTATTGGAGGGCAACTAGCCCCCCCACGCTCATAATTCCCCCAAACACTTCTAATCAAAGTTTTAAGATAGTCATTTTGTACAACGTAGTTGATTTCCAGATAGAAAATATAATTTTGAGGAGGACATTCCCCCACAACCCTCGGGGCAAAGGTTTTTAGTTATGCCCTGAGGGCATATAAGATCAATGTTGACACAATGTACTGTTTATTATTTTTTCTTTAAAGCAAGGCACTTCATATAGAAGGGGTCGTCGTAGAGACTCCAAAAGGGACTTTTTCGATTAGAAATCGAGAGTTCTAGTGCCCTTTTTAATAGTCGAAAGTGATTGGAGGGCAACTCGCCCCCCCCCCCTTGCGCCAATCATTCCCCCAAACACATCCAATCGAAATTTTGAGATAGCCATCTTGTCCAGCATAGTTGATTTCCAGATGGAAAATGTGTTTCTGAGGAGGAAATTCCCCCAAAACCCTCAGGGCAAGGGTTTTAAGTTATGCCCGGGGGGCATATAAGGTTTTAATAGAAGGTGCTGTCGTAGAAACTTCAAAACATGCTCATTCGATTGGAAATTCAAAGGGCTAGTGTCCTTTTTAATAGTCGAGGTGATTGAAGGGCAACTAGCCCCCCCCCCCTCACGCCAATCATTGCCCCGAACACATCCAATCAATATTGTGAGATAGCCATTTGTTCAGCTTAGTTGATTTCCAAATAGAAAATATGTTTTTGAGGAGGACACTCCCCAATTACCCTCAGGGCAAGGGTTTTAAGTTAAGCCCTGGGGGCATATAATGTTTTTATTGAAGGCGTTGTCGTAGAAACTTCAAAAAAGACTCATTCGATTGTAAATTCAAAGGGCTAGTGCCCTTTTTAATAGTCGAAAGTGATCGGAGGGCACTTAGTCCCCCACGCTCATCATTCCCCCAAACACATCCAATCAAAATTTTGAGATAGCCATTTTGTTCAGCGTAGTTCATTTCAAGATAGAAAATGTGTTTTTGAGGAGAACACTCCCACACATCCCTCAGTGTAACGGTTTTAAGTTATGCCCTGGGGGCATATAAAGTTTTTATAGAAGGCGTTGTCGTAGAAACTTCAAAAAAGGTTCATTCGATTGGAAATTCAAAGGGCTAGTGTCCTTTTTAATAGTCGAAAGGGATTGGAGGGCAACTAGCCCCCCTTCCCACGCCCATCTTCCCCCAAACACATTCAATCAAAATTGTGAGATAGCCATTTTGTTCAAAGTAGTTGATTTCCAGATAGAAAATAGGTTTTTGAGGAGGACTCTCCCCCACAACCGTCAGGGCAAGGGTTTTAAGTTATGCCCTGGGGCATATAAGGTTTTTATAGAAGGCGTTGTCGTAGAAACTTCAAAACATGCTCATTCGATTGGATATTCAAAGGGCGTTTGCCCTTTTTAATAGTCGAAAGTGATTGGAGGATTGGAGAACAATGAGGGCACAATGTGTTTTTGTTTTTGTTTTTCTCCATACCCGGGCGCTTCGCATCGGGTAGTGTCCTTTTTAATAGTCTAAAGTGATTGGAAGGCACCTAACACCCTTTCAACGCCCACCATTTCCCCAAACACATCCAATCAAAATTTTGAGATATTCATTTTGTTCCACGCACTTTAAAGTTCAGGAAATTATACCTTTGAGCAGGACATTCCCCCCACAGTCTTCAGGGCAACGGTTGTAAGTTATGCCCTGTGGACATATAAGGTTTTTATTGAAATCTTTGTCGTAGAAACTTGAAAAAGGGCTCATTCGCTTGGAAATTCAAAGGGCTAGTGCCCTTTTTAATTGTCAAAAGTTTTAGAAATTAGGTCTGTCAGGATGACAACCCCTCCCCCCCCACAACCCTCAGGGCAAGAGTTGTAACTTATGCCCTGGGAGCATGTAAGGTTTTTACAGAAAACGATGTTGTAAAAACATCAAAAATGGCTCATTCAATTGAAAATTGAAAGGGCTAGTGCCATTTTAATTGTCGAAAGTGACTGAAGGGCAACTAACCCCCCTCTAACGCATACCATTTCCCCAAACACATCCAATCAAAAATTTGAGATATACATTTTGTTCAACGTAGTCAAAAGTTCTGGAAATTAGGTCTTTTAGGATGATAACCCCCTCATAGCCCTCAGCTCAAGGGTTGTAAGTTATGCCTTGGGGGCATATAGGGTTTATATAGAAAGTTGTTGTAAAAATTTCAAAAAGGGCTCATTTGTTTGGAAATTGAAATGGCCCTTTTTAACAGTCGAAAGTGAGTGGAGAGTAATTGACCCCCCTCTCACGCCTACCATTTCCCCAAACACATTCAATCAAAGTTTAGAGATAGCCATTTTTTTCAACGTAGTTGAAAGTTCTTGAAATTATGTGTTTAAGGATGACAAACCCCCCACAGTCCCCAGGGCAAGGGTTGTAAGTTAAGATTAAATCATAATGCACTGTGTTAATGCTAATTCTCAATAAGGCATCTCAGCAGTATCCCAAGAACGACTGAGGATATTATAGACTTTCGGGGCTACTTCTGCTCTTAAAATTTAACCAAATCAAAATAGCGTAAGTGTATGCAAGCTATCAAGGAAAGTAAACAGATTTTTTTGCGAATGGTATCAAGTTTACTATTTCAGGTCAACTAGAGGAGGAATGAAACTAAATTAAACACTACTATTTGTGTCAAGATTTTTAAAAGGGTGCATGGTGTTAAAAATTGCTGAAAAATTTTCTCCAGCCTACAAATAGCAGGCCAAACTATAAAGTCTTAAAAAAAGATTCAAACTATTATCTTCTTTTTCCCTGAAAAGATTATGTAAATATAAAACGAACAGAAATTAATTAAAAAAGAACTTTTTCCACTAAACAAGTTTTTCAAAGAAAAGTAAAGAACTCTATTAAACCAAAAATGAGCAAACATAAAATCAAATAATATACCAAGCGTGAAACCACCACAAATCAGCATCGATAAGTAAATGAAACCCAAGACGAACAGACATTGCAATAAATAACTGAGTCAAACTCAAAACGAGCAGAAATTAACATGAGTAGGGCTCAAAACCCCTATGCCTTCCCAAGGCCAGAACAAAATTTGCACTTTACTAAAACAATACAAATGAATGTGCATTGTCAGTTTGATATACATAAACTGATATTTAGAAATTCAAAATGTTAAAATAATTTGATTTATTAAAGTTATAAAAGTAAAAACATTTATATTTTTTCAGTAAAGTGCAAATTTTGTTCTGGCCTTGGGAAGGCATAGGAGTTTTGCACCCAACTGCATATCAAAGCCCATGTCGCGCCATGTCGCATATCAAAACCACTTTTCCACATATTTCACTTCCCTAAAGACATTATTTCTTAAATATTCTAAATTTTGCACTTGCATATCAAATGGAACACACTTTCATTTATACTATAAATGAAACCCACACTGAGCTCGAATATATACCCTTTTTTGTAACCCTCGTCTTTTTGAACTTGTTGACGAGGATGTTTTTCTTGCTCTTACTGCAAAACGAGTAACACCCCTTCCACGCCCATTATTTCCTAAAATACATCCAATCAAAATTTTGAGATAGCCATTTTTTTCCACGCAGTTTAAAGTTCAGGAAATTATACCTTTGAGCAGGACACTCGCCCACAGTCTTCTGGGCAAGGGTTATAAATTATGCCCTGGGGGCATATAAGTTTTTTTTTTGCTCATTTGGCAGCTCTGCAATTTTGTTGGAAATAATTTGATTGTAAAATGAAGTTTATATACATATGACTACTCTGGCGATAAGGAAAGGGACGAGGGGAAACCCCAAAAAGAATATGTCTTAATAACCCTTGCTTCTGAAATAAAAATCATTAAGATCTGGAAATTGATTTCTGGCACTTCAGATTTCTTCCTATTTGTGGAAACTTGCAATGATAAGTTAGCACTTTTAAGCACATTGCTCCTCTGTCAGAGTGTTCATTTTAGGACCATTGCGATAAAAAAATTCAGATCTAATTTTTAGAGAGCAATGGGTTATGGGGAAGACTATCCATCATACAAAGGATTGTTTAGGTTTGTTCCAATCTTTAAGATCGTTCTTTACTTTTGTTTCAGCTATTTTATTCAATTGACTTGAAGCCACAAAAAAAAACATTAATACCCAACGGAGAGCAGGTGTCGTCAAGTTGGGTATATAAGTAGCAGAACTTCCTGTCATAATCATAGTACTGACGAGAAATAAGTAGGTTAAAAAAAATGTCGGGCAAGAAGGGTATGGAAGACTCCCCCGACACTTGCACACTAAAATAAACACACACAAAACCATAATGTACTTTAATAGTATGTTTAAATGTTCTATCATCATTGTTCAATAGACAATCATTAATATGTCCGTCCTCAAAAGTTAAAACAAACAGAGATTCTTTTGTCTATGAGGGGGTGACCTCGCCTCAATACCTTGCTCTTTATGCTAAAGTTTGAAATATTGTTCCAATTCTTTAAGAATGGCTCCTGTAACCCAAGCTTATTCCCAAAACACACCCAATCAAAATTTTGACATGGCTCTTATGTTCAACGTTGTTAAAAGGTCCGGAAATTATGTCTTTGAGAATGACAACAACCCCCACAGCCCTCATGGAAAGGGTTGTAAGTTATGCCTGGGGGTATAAAAGGTTTTTATAGAAAGGGTGGTCATATAAACTTTGGGGAGGGGCTCATTGAACTGGTGATCAGAAGTTCGAGTGGCACTTTTAAGTTTCAAAGCGATCAGAGGGCTGATACCCCCCCCCCCACACACACACACACTTCGTAATTTCCATAAATATGTCTGATATAAATTTTGAGATGGCCATTTTTGTCGTAAAAGCTTTGAAAAAGACTCATTCGATCGGAAATTGAAAGGGCTAGTGCCCTTAACAGTCAAAAGTGATTGGAAGGCAACAAGTCCCCCCGCGCCCATCAATCCCCACAATATATATAATCAAAATATTGAGATAGCCATTTTGTTCAGCATAGTTGAAAGGTCTGGAAATTATGTCTTTGAGGATGACAGCCCCCCCCCCCAAAGCCCTCAGCGCCATGGTTGTAAATTATGCCCCGACGGCATATCTGTTTTTTTTTCAGAAAGTGGTCGTATAAATTCTAGAGGGGGTTCATTGGATTTGTAATCATATATTCTAGGGCCCTTTATATGAGTCAAATCGCCAGAGGGTGGCCACCCGCAGCCACTCATCCCCCTCCCCCAATGTCGTATTTTCGACAAATGCATCCGATAGAAATTCTGAGATAGTCATTTGTAAAAAAAAAAGTCTAAAGATCACATAATAAGGCCTATGGCGTGTCCAGAATCCCCAAGAATCTAGAAGTAAGGGTTGTAAATTATACCCTAGGGGTATACAAGGTTTTTAATTAAGGGGGGTTATGTGAAGTCTAGAAGAGGTTCACTTGATTGGAAATGTATAGTTATAGTTCCTTTTGAAGAGTCAAACGTGATGGAGAGCAGCTAGCACCCCCCTAAAATCCTCTAATAATCATGTTCAGGTTTTATTATCCTTTAAGGAGACACGCGGAATAAATAATTCTGGTATCAATGGCAACGCTGTAGAGTTTCCTATAGTAAAGGCCATACGGCTTCAATGTTTTTTTGTCCCAGAGGCACTTCATACGGAAGGGATTGTCTTAGAAACTTCAAAAGGGGCTTTTTCGATTGGAAATCCAGAGTTTTAGAGACCTTTTTAATAGCCTAAAAGGATTGGAGGGCAACCAGCCCCTCCCCCCGCGCCCATCATCCCCCAAAACACATCCAATCAAAATTTTTTGCTATGATTGTTTATTCAATTTCTGCTCGTTTGAGTTTTATTTATTCTTTAACAGTAATTTCTGGTCA
>NC_142813.1:53595633-53671320 GCF_049724085.1 Artemia sp. Qi Xiang Cuo
AGGTAATTAGCAATAAGGAAAAAACTAAAGAGAGATGGGCCGAACATTTTGAGAACTTGCTTAACCAAGAGAGTTGCAGTAAAAAATATAGAGGAAAAAGAAAAAGTTTGTGATACCTTGGATGTGAAGGAAGATTTGTTTTGTGATGAGGAATTAGCAACAGTACTAAAAGGATTAAAGAATAATAAGGCTCCAAGTGCTGATAGGGTGGTAAATGAGTTTCTCAAATATGGTGGCTCTGAGGTTAGAAATAAGTTATTGAAGATTATGAATATGATTTTTGAAAAAGGGAAAGTACCTAACGATTTCAGGAAAACCTTAATTAAGCCACTTTATAAGAAAAGTGATAAAAATGAGTGTGGTAATTATTGTGGCATTAAACTGGTCCCTTTAGGTAGTAAATTACTTATTAATATGATTCTTCTTAGACTGAGAGATGCTATAGTTAAAGTTTTAAGAGAAGAACAGTGTAGTTTTAGAAAAGGTAAAGGATGTGTCAACCAAATTTTCACTCTTAGGCTAATAATTGAGAAGTGCCTGAGTTTTCAAACACCTTTGGTCCTCAGTTTTATAGATTATGAGCAAGCGTTCGACTCTGTTGATAGAAGAGCTTTAGTAAAGGTTTTATCCTTGTATGGTATACCAGACAAATACATTAAAGTGATTAGGGCTATGTACGAGAATAACACTGATGCGGTTAAGGAAATGAAGTTAGCAGCTGGTTTTGTATTAAATCAGGAGTTAAGCAAGGCTGTGTTCTATCCCCCTTTCTAGGGATTATTTTGGTGGGCTTTGTTTTAAGGAACACAGGAAAGACAATGGGAGACCACGGAACCAAATGGGGAGGAAAAAGTCTTCTGGAGTTGGATTATGCTGATGATTTAAGCATCCTAGATGAAAGTGTGAGCAAAATGAATGAAATTTTAGAGGTTTTGCGAATTCAGGGTGCTAGAATTGGTTTGAAAATTAATGTTAGGAGGACTATGTCACTAAGGCTAGGAATAAGTGAAGATGAAAAGGTTATGCTGGGTAATAATTAGATTCATCAGGGGGACAGTTTCACTAAACTTGTTATTATTGTTGTTAAATATGGTGTTAGCAGTGAAGACGCTAAATTTACAAGATACAAGTCTCAGTGTATTTTTTAATAGTTAAAAAAAAGTCTGAAAGAATAGTAATATAAATCTGCAGACAACGATTAGAATCTTATAAGATATAGTAATGACAATGGTCAAATATGGCTCTGAAGCATGGACGCTCTTAAAAGCAGATGAAGATTTGCTAGATGTTTTCCAGAGAAATTGCTTAAGGATTGTTCTGGGTATCTGGCTGACTGACTATGTTTCAAACAGTAGGTTAGCCTATACAAAAAATGTGGTTCAATACTACTATCTAGGGCTATAATGAAAGAAAGGTTGAGGTGATTAGGGCATATTGTGTGAATGAAGGATGACAGATTACCGAGGATTGTTCTTTTTGGCCAACCATCTAGGGCTAAACGGAAAGCATATTGTCCCCGTCTGGGATGGGAGGACGTCATAAAGAAAGATTTAAAGGAAATGGGAACTTCGTGGGTGGGTGTAAAAAGGGAGGCTTTGAATAGATTTGGATGGAGGAGGAGCGTGCTTAGCTGTCATGGCCCCAGGCGGCTTGGTGCTGCGGTGAGTTGTTAGTAGTAGTAGTAGTAAATACTTGAAATGATTAGTTTATTGACTTACCTAGAAGGACCTCTTTTCTGAAATACCGACTATACTATTTTGATTTATATATCCTTTCAGTGCTTCAGTTTTATTCACATATTAACAGAAAGTTGATTTCCTTCTGATTCTAAAAATGTAACTTTTATTGCTTGATATTCATTCTATAAATCACAAGTGCTAAATATAACTGTTTCTTTTCAATTGCTTATCAAAACAGAAAACATATTTTTAATTTATGCTGACAAAATATTGGCAAAAATTTCACCAAGAAAAGGCAAGCTCTTGTTACTTGTTGCTTACACATTGCATATTTCTATAGTAAAATGGGGGTGGTCCAAAACCCTTTTCTATTTTTCCAGAATGCCAAAGAAAACTGGCCATTCCCAAAATGAGGTCTTTTACCCTAGTCACCAAAGAGGACATATCACAGCAAAACTGACATCATCTTGAGGGGTTTTTAGCCCTTTTTGTAAATTTTTTCAAATTTGTTTACAAGATATTAAGACTAAGGAAAATAATAATCAACTTTCCTGAATCAGCTACAAATGAAAATTTTTTTACTAGATGGTTTTTCTTAGAAACATGTTTTTAAACTTTTAGTTACTATAGGCTGTTTTGAGCCCTTTAGGGGCTTGCAGTGTAATTTGCCCCAGAAGCAATTGTTGTATTATGAAATAGCATAAAAAAGCATCAAGTGGTATATTCACTTTCATCCTAGCTAAATTACATTGTGAGCTACAAATTTACCCTATAAGCTAGGCACAATAAAAAAATTGTTTCGTAGTAGAATAACTTACAACTTTTTTAGCTAAATATGTAGAGTAGTAAAATTTGGCTCCTTATTATATGTTCCTTTTAAAAAAATAGCCACTACCCTGACAATGCTTTACCCTCCTTAATGGACACATATATAGCCCTAATAATAGGCTATGTTTGTTGTCTGTTCTTTCCATTGATTAATCTGTTATAAAACTGGTTATACTGTGTGGACTCAAGATGTCCATTTTGGCCTGAGTGACTATTTTGAATATTGAATAAAATAATATTTTTTAAATGAGTTGAAAATGTGAATAAAAATAAAAGGAAATGTGATAATCTGATTAATATAAATAGATGCATATTGTAAAGTAAGAATTTTGGTAAGTTTATGCATATTAACATATTCTTGCTAGGAAGAAAGTGAATATATCATTTGATGCCTTTTTTTATGTTCTTTCCAAATTTAGTAATTGCTTATAGGACAGATTTCATTTTAAAAGATTTATTTTCCTTGTTGTTCAAGGGGTATGGCTGTAAGTTTCCTATATAAAGTTTTCAGTTATGATTATTTCTATGGTGTACTTTTTGTTTTGCTGTGGTATGTTTTTCAAGGGGTTTCAGACTATTTGTAAAAAAGAGCCTCTATTAATAAAAGTTCCTCTAAGTTTGTCAACATAACAGTTTACTATCTAAACTAATGAAAATAATAATTACCATTCCTGAATCAGCTATAAATGACAATTTTTTCTTGCAGGGCAGTTTTTTTTAGATACATATTTTCATACTGTGGGCTGTTTTGAGTTCCTTTAAGGGCTTAAAATGGAATTTGCTCCAGAAGCAAATATTAAATTTTGAAAGAGGCTACAAAGAGTCATTAGATGATGCATTTACTGTCTTCCTAGCTAAATTATGTGAATATTTATAAATTTGATAGGATGTTACCTTCGCTCTTATGTGTATTTCTATAGCCTTAATTACTTTCGTTTATACACTATTGGATGTTCATCATAGTAAGGTCCACTGTTTGGCTCTGGATCTGTTCTTATACTTTGATTACATTTACTTCCTAAGGCTAAACACAGAACCACCAGGGTGGGAGCTGAATTGTTGCAAATGGGACCCTAGCCATAAAAAGAGTATAAAACAAGCAATCTACTGGAAAATGCCTCTCTTTTTGTTTTAGCATGTCTCCCTCTGGAGAACTACTACCCTTCATATTTAACCTTTTTGATTGCTAACTTGTTGAAAGTCATTGCTTTTGGGGTTTCAGGGCTACTTGCTTTAATAGGCCTATTTGACTAAATGGTAAATTTGCAATTTTCCCCATTACTTAGCTAGGTCAAGGACAAACACAACGTTTAATGGACCTTTCTATTTGTTTCAAATACTTAAAGGGACACCTTGTTCCTTATTATCTGCCTGTAGAAAATGATTACCAAAGATTTCGAATACATATCTAGATTTCTAAAAGTGTATTGCTTCCCTCAAGTCCCTCCTCTGTTGATAGATCAGTAAACTGGCCATTATAAAAAATACAACTAGTTTTTAAAATACCACACATGTTTTTTCTACCATTCAGTTAGCATTTGAAGTGAAAAATAATGAAAAAGAAAAACTTATGCTAATGAAAACAGAGGTCTGGGAGGGGTCTCAGGGGAAAACCGAGGTTCAGGAGGAGCAGTTGCACACCCCCCTCCTGACTCATAGAAAATTACGCTCCTGATTAGAAGGACATGGAAAGATACATTGAGCTGTGAATTCACCTTCAACCTTGATGAATAATTAAAAAAATTATAATTTACTGGTAAATTCTATCACAATTAAAAAGGAAGAGGCTAGGAAAAGGCTTCAGTAATCTTTTGATTGGTAAGCTTGTGGTAAGCTTTTGAATGTTGAATTATTTGCTAGATAACAGATGAACATCCTGATCAAAATGCTCATTTTGGTAGAAATAGGGATATATGGTATCTAGTTAAATTTAGCTAATCTAGCTAAATTTGGTGTAGAAAAAGAAAACAGTAATAGCCACTTTTGTAGGTATAACAATCTAGTTGTAACCAACATAGTATTTGGTCATAAAAGGGTCTTTAAGTTAACATGGTATTCACATGATGGTAAAACAGCTAACCTTATTGATTATATTGTTGTTAACCAAAGACTGGCATGATCTGTACAAGATATTGGGGTATGTAGGAGTGCTGTTATTGATGTTCAAAGTAAAGATAACTATTTAGCAGTGTCTTGGGTTAATTCGAAGTTGATATTTAGGAAGGGAAACTACCTTCCAGGAAGCTGTGATGTTGGTATACTCCAGGATGAGAGTTCAAGAGAAACTTTCAGGGAACAGTTGAATACTTGACTGGAGAGTTTAAAAGTTGACAATGTAGAAGATGGATAGAATAATTTTAGGAAAAGGCTTTTTAAAGTTGCTGATTGTGTCTTAGGGAAGAAAGTCAGGAACACAGCTAGGGATATTAGTGAAAATGCTTCATGTTTAATAGAGAGGAGGAGTGGCTTGTACAAGAATTATCTGAGTGATAGATTGTATGAAAATAAGAGGAATGTATAGAAAGTGGAGAAAACATTAAAATATGAACTAAGGAGGTGTGAAGTGAAGGCTATGGATACAATTGCCAAAGATCTGAAAGATGCAGCTAGATGGCATAACAGTAAAATATTATACTGACGTGTTAATAAATTCAGAGGAAATAGTCAATCTGGACTTGTTCAAGTTGAAGATAGGAACAGGTCCACAATTAGTGATAAGAAAAGAGTTAAAGAGAGATGGGCAGAATATTTCGGGAATGTGCTAAACCTTGATAGATTAAAAGGAATTGAGGAGAATGAAAAGTTTGTGACACTTTGGATGTGAAGGAAGATATATTTTGTGAGAAAGAACTAGTGACAGTACTAAAACCATTAAAAACTACCGTAATAAGTTCCCAGAGGCTGATAGTGTGGTAAATGAGTTTCTTAAATGGGGTGGTTATGAGGTTAGAAATAAGTCACTGAAGATTATGAATATGATTTTTGGAAAAGGAAAAGTACCTAGTGATTTTAGGAAAACCCTAATTAAGCCCGTGTTTAAGAAAGTTGATAAAAGTGAGTGTGGTAATGATCGAGGCATTAACCTGGTTTCTGTAGGAAGCAAATTGCTTAGTATGATGATACTTTTTAGACTTAGAGATGCTGTAGACAAAGTTTTATGAGAAGAACAGTATGGTTTCAGGAAGGGTAGAGGATGTGTTGACCAGGTTTTCACTCTTAGATTAATAATTGAGAAATGCCTGTGACATCAAACGCTTTTAGTCCTCAGTTTCATAGATTATGAGCAAGCTTTTGATTCAGCTGATAGAACAGCTTTAGCAAAGGTCTTATCCTTGTATGGTATATCAAACAAATACATTGAAGTGATTAGTGCTATATATGAGAATAACACTGCTGTGGTTAAAATAGGAAATGAGGTTAGTAGCTGGTTTTGTGTTCAATCAGGTGTTAATCAGGGTTGTGTCCTATCCCCATTTATGTGGATCATTTTATAGCTTTTGTCTTAAGGAGCACGGGAAAGGCAATGGGAGAACACGGTAATCATGATCGTAACACGGGAAAGTAAAACTTTCTTGGACATATAGTATGCTAATGATTTAAGCATCTTAGATGAACGTGTTAGCAAAATTAATGAACTTGTTAGAGGTTTTGCGGGTTCAAGTTGCTAGAATAGGTTTTAAAATTAATGATAAGAGATCTAAGCTGCAAAGGCTAGGAATAAATACAAATGAAAAGATGACGCTGGGTAACGAAAAGATTGATCAATTGAACAGCTTTACTTACCTAAGTAGTATTGTTTACACCCCGGCGCCGCGCCAGTGGATCAACCGAACGCCGCCGACGAGAGGCTCGGTTGACCGCCGCCAAAGTGTCGCTACGCAGCCGGCGCGGCGCAGGCAGAGGCGATGGCGTTTGACTGACTCAATTAATTTTGCAGCACACTTTATTTCGTCAACCACAAAGTCGGAGCTTTCCTTTCTCGTGTGGTTTAGTATTTCAATTTTCCTTATTAGAAATCAAGCAGGGCTTGCACTATCCCCGAATTTTCGGGTATTTCCCTGAAAATCTGCGTCACCTCGAAAAAAAATTTGGTTCCCCAAATCCCCGAAAATTACCCAATCGCGGTGCCACCCCTAGCGATTTATCACCTGTGACTTTCCCTGCCAAATATTACTTTGCATACCATAATTCTTCACTAGTCTCTTGTACGTTAATTTTCGTCTCTTATGCTGCTTTGCATAAAAAACAGACAGATGCAATTGCAATATACACAGTTCTTCATATGTTGACAAAAAAAGTATCGTCTTTATGAAATGAGATTCAACCATTTCGAATGCAGTTTACCCATTGCTATTTCTTACATCATTTGTAGTCAAGAATTTTATTTTTAAGTTGAATAGAATGCATTCACTACTATACAGCTTCAGTTGGATTTTGAAACTGATAGTCAACAAATTGTTTCTACAGCTGAATCGCAAGTTTTCAGAATTTTGTTTTCTTTTGCTGTTTTTAGATAAGATTTGCTTAATGTTTAATACACAATTGTTGAACGCCTGATAGATTAAAGAATATAGAATCTTCTTTCCGAAAGAATTTTACCCCCCTCCCCCCAAAAAAACCCTTCTAATGAGAAAAAAATTATCTATATAATAATCTATTTAAAAGCTTGGGGAATCAAATATTGAAACGGAAGTTACCCCAAAAATATGATTCATAAAAAATTGTAAGTTATTGCCTGTAGGGGAGGGGGGGGGATAGGGGCTTTCATTTTTAAATGATAATACCTCATTTTGTTTTTAATTGAAAACAGGGATGCCAAAAAGATAATTATTTTTTTCATTTAAAGTGGAGACGGAAGAAAATGATGTCAAATATCCCTGGGAAACCATTGAAATATTTCGATAGACCCAGGGCCCTCCATTGGGACTTGTTCATTGTCTTGGGTATTTTGCAATTTTTCATAGGCTACTGGCCTGATTTGGCTTTTGTGTGTGCTCCCTTTTAATTAGATTCTTTGGATCTTATTGAATGCCACGGCAAATCCATGACTCAGTTTTCCAATAATTTGAGGTATATCTGAATAATTTCGACATTTTTTTTGTTGTCATCGTACTCCTTTACTCATACCCAAAATTTTTTTTTTTCAAGGAACACTAAGGTGTTTAACGTTATTTCGCGTGTTTGTTTGAACCATATATTGACCTAGTTAATTATTAAGTAAATTATTTTTTTAATGTAAAGCTGAGACAGTATCCTATCAAGGTGGTATCCAGGGGGGGGGTAGGGAGGTATTACATTTAAATGATAATATATCGGATTTTTTTTATTGAAAGCAGGGATGCCAAAAAGTTAGTTATTTTTTTTTATTGTAAAGCAGAGACCGGTATCCTATCATGGTGGTATCCAGAGGGGGGGGGGAGCTATCATATTTAAATGACCATACCTCGATATTTTCTGAAAGCAGGGATGCCAATAAGTTAATTATTTTTTTGTATGTTAAAGCAGAGACGGTATCCTATAAAGATGGTATCCAGAGGGGGGGCATAGGGAGTTATTATATTTAAGTGATAGTACCTTGATTTTTTTTTATCGTAACAGGATGCCAAAAAGTTAATTTTTTTTACTTTAAAGTAGAGACGGTATTCTATCAAGGTGGTATCCGGAGGGTGGGGGGGGTTAGGGAGGTATTATATTTAAATGATAATATCTCAAATTTATTAATTTTTTAAAGCAGGGATGCCAAAAAGTTAATTATATTTTTAATTTAGAGCAGAGACGGATCTCATAGAACATTATATCGCTGCTTTAAAAAAATACAAAAGGGAGTGTGAAGGGAGGTAAGAGACTTTAACAAGAATATGACAGTTTGGTTGCTACCAGTAGCTACTAGGTGGAGTATCCTATGAAAGTTTACAGTCAATGTGTAGAGAAAGTAAATTTGTAAATTTAAGCTGTGATTTGAGAAAGACTGATGAAAACATTAATGTTTGCGGTCAACATTGATCGTGCAAGTGACGCGCCGTCGCTGCTGTTTTTAGCCCCGCCGTTGCCGGTCCTCCGTCATCGGCGTGGTGCCTGGGTCTAGTATCATTAGTAAAGACTGTTGATGTAGTGAAGATGTTAAAAGTAGAATAGTCAAGGCCCAGGATGTTTTTCACAGTTGGAAAAAGTTTGGAAGAATAGGAAGATAAGCCTGCAAGCCAAGATTACAATATTGGAAGTTACAGTGATGACAGTAGTCGAGCATTGTTGTGAAGCATGGGCGCTCCGAAAAATAAAGGAAGATCTGTAGACGTTTTCCAGAGAAATCGCTAGGAGGATGTAAATAGGGAGGGTTTGAATAGATTAGGATAGAGATAAGCGTGTGTAGCTGTGTTGGCCTTAGACCGCTTGGTGCTGCGGTGAGTTGTTAGTAGTAGTAGTAGTAGTAGTACGGTAGTACTTACAGAACTTTGCTAATTTCTGCCTAGCACAGACTATATTTAAACAGATTATGGATTTAGACAAATAAAGAGGGTGAATTAAGAGATACAAATAATAATATTCAGGCAACAGTTCATTCCTTAAAGAATTTCAAAATAATGACAGGATTCCATAGATTACATTAGTTGTTACTTGAATCTGAAATAATTTGCTGAAACAGAATAAAATTTGAGCTGGATCCCAAAAATAGGTGAAGCAAAACATCAATAAATCCACAGATTTAACACAGGGAATTATCTATATGCATGTCTGCACATGGGGAGGAGGAGGACTATTGACATAAGTTGCTCTTTTAAAATCAGTTAAAATAAAAGACACCCTACCCTGGAAAAAAACGGACATGAAAATGAGTCTTTGGTGATTTTAGCCATAGCTTACCATAGGAAAAACCCAGACACCTCATCCCTATCTCCAGGAAAAATCACAGATATCCAGTCCAAAGTCTTGTATGTATCCAAATATACTGGTAATTCTAGATTAATACAGAACATTTGAAATTCTGTCTCATTAACTTTAATCATTACCAAAAAATTAACCCTAAATGTTAAAATTTATCATTCTAGTTATACAGTTTATATATTTCCACCATCAAGGGCTCTGTAACACAGAGGAGAGGAGAAGCGTCCTTAAAACTAGCTGAAAAACTTTCTCACAGCTTTTGACTTCTAACCTCATTTTGAAGGTTTTCAGCTGCTGTTGTGGTCAAATTACATATCTAGGGCTATTGTGTTTGTTTCCTCTTTTTTTGAATTAAAAAGAAACCACTACCAGCCTCATTATTATGAATCAAAGCATTTGTTGATTACAGAATCTTAAGATCTCCACTGTTACTATCCACTAAGATACAGAAGATCTATCCACTAAGATCTCTACATTAACTCACTGTATCTCTAGTCAAAAGACCTCTGTTTTAGGTATCAATACACTAAACAATTTTGTTTTTGGAGGCAACTATATTCGGAATAATACACTTTGACTACTGATAATTGGTTTTATGACAGTATTAGCAAACAATTTTTCGTATATTCATAATAGTGGATGTGTGTCTGATATAGACCACTGTGTTTGCTCGGCTGGTGTGATATGCTCGAGTGTCGAGGTTCATGATGAAGAAAGAGATTATGATCACCTCCCCCTCTCTCTTACCGTCTCTATTTCCGCATTCTTCTGCCCTGAATCAGTGTAAATCTTCTGTACGGGGCACGAAATGGTATGATAAGCGTGAATGGAATAAAGCTAACTGGACATTATATATCTGTACTTTGGCAACTCTGCTCTCATCTGTGACAGTTCCTTACCATTTACTTTGAACCAGTGTCCTCTCGCCTAATGCCCCATCACAACTCAATTTCTGCTATTCTTTGATAGATGCCTGCCTCAAGCATACCGAGTCCGTTGTTGTCCCTGTATCATGTAACCGTTTGAAAAACAGAGCTTCTTTATAAGAAGAGGATCTTCAGTTGAAATTGGTTAAAAATCGGACGAACATGTGGCTTCAGATTTGGAATACGCGTGGCTACCCAACTTTGGGTCGTTCGTTTAATATTAAAAGAAAAACTAAGTCTTACTTCAAATCTTAGTTGCGAAGAATCCGATATAAGGGTAAGGAATTTCCAAAAAATCCTCGGCAATGGAGTGAAGTGGTGAATTCAAGTAAGCTAAACCCGACTGTTTCGTTCAGTTTAATTCCTGGTGATTCATGGGTTAGTCATTACTCGACAATTTTCAGTACAGTAAATTATGCAGTCCATTCCAGGTTTTGTAGATTGCTTGATTCAGTTATTCCGCGTAGACTACGCCAGAAAGATATTATCCCTATTAACGCTGAGTCTGTTGTGAAAAGCATTAAAAAACTAAAATCTAAGTCTATTGATTTGGATGGAATTTGTGTTGAACATTTAAGAAACGATCCTCCCGAGTTGATTAGCCGTCTGCAACTACTTTTTTAGATATGTGTTAGTAGCTCACTATTGCCTGATTCTTTCCTGTGTGGTACTGTTACCTCTGTTCTGAAGCGAGGGAAGGATCCGCTTAATTGTGGATCCTACCGCCCTATCACTGTAGTGTGTAATTTAAGCAAACTATTTGAATATGTATTGCTCCTATTTATTCAAGATAAGGTGGATTATGACGGAAATCAGTTCGGTTTTAAGTCGCGTATAGGATGCCAGCATGCCCACCGTATACTTGCAAAGGTGTTACAAGAAGCACATCGTTTAAAAGCGGAAGTTCACTTTTGTGCGTTAGACCTATCTAAAGCTTTCGATACTGTTTGTCACTCTCAGGCATGGTTTTCTCTGGCACGTTTGGTTATGAATAGTTCAATTATTTGTGTACTTCGGTTTTGGTACCAGAATTCATTTATTCAGTTGAGGCAGGGTTCCCGGGCCTTTGGCAAAATCCAAGTTAAATCTTGGATCTGTCACGGTGGTGTGCTTTCACCTCATATTTTTAAAGCTTGTTTATTGAAAGTTCTTAATACGATATTGCTTACTTACTCTTGAGGGTTGTCAAACGTCTACTATATTGCATGTGCGGATGATTTTCTGCTTCTTAGCGGGTCAAAGTTTACATTAATAAAATCTGTGCTACTAGTAACGTAGCTGTATGGGGGAATCAAATTAAGCCTCAACACTGATAAATGTGAGTATTTAGTGCTTAATTTCAAAATCTTCAGCAACGCCACTTGATTGCGGCGTATTTTCTGTAAAAGGTGTTGAATCTTTCCGATGGTTTGGGATCAATATTTGCAAATCGCTTACCTTATTTCGTTTCCGGGCATTGAGTAATATTAAAGAGAAGCTGAAACTGGGGTAAGCCAAAATTGTCCCCAACAGGGGAAGATATAACAGAAAAGCATTGGCTAAATTGTACTCGAGCTTTTGTGACCTTGCGGTTTTGTTCCCAGCTGGCCTTCACATCCTGTTTCGGCCAGGGGATATTAGGGATATTAGAATTATGTATTTCCGATACTTCAAGTTTCTATTGTATCTGCCTCGCAGATACAGTAATAAAAAGATGATGCGGATTTTTGGTGCTCCGGATATTGTAAATTGTTTTGTCAGAAAAAGTAACCGTCTTCAAGAGAACATTTATGCTAATTTATGTGTTAACCACCCACTTATCCGGGTAGCCACAGCGCATTGAGTGTAATATTTATTTATTGTGTTGTTGCTAAATGTATCTTTGTGGGTTTTTTTTTTATTATTTTTTTTTCTCTTTTCTTGTGTACTCCACTTCATTTTCTGCATAGTGGGTCAAAAATAAATTATTATTATTATTATTATTATTATAATGATGCAAAAAATTCCAATCACTGATAATAAGGTTTAGAGAAAAGTTATCAAAAACTTTTGAATATGCATATATATATATTCATTGAAATTGAAAGAATCAAAATTTAAAGAGCTTCTTGTTCTGCTCTCAGTGTTAATGACTTTCCAGATTGTAATAGTTATATTATTTATTCCTCTTCTTATTTCCTAGCATTTTTTAAGTCACCTGCCAAGGTGTCACCCTAGAGATGTTGATATAGGGATTTGCCCCTAAGAATTCAATCATTGGAATGAAAGTTTTTAGCTCTTCACTCATCAGATAGGTTTGATTCAGTAAGCTCTTGGCAATAGACTTTAACTTGTGAGACTTGAAGCAGTTTAGTAGCTTTACTTTATCTTGTTTGTTAGGTTATATTACACTCAACTAAGCAGTGATCAATAATTTTCAGTGGTAGTCTTAAGTAATTGGTCGAGTGTGGGCAGCAGGGAGGAAAAACTGTAGCAGGGGATTTGAAACAGAAACGTATAGAGGCTTAGACCAGCAGTGTTTGAACAGTTCTCATGAAACAATTGAGAATAAATGATACCTGTGTGGCTTGGAATGTCTTGGAAATTTGGCTGCATGCCATGAAAGTCGAGTTTTTAATCTGCTGTAAAACATGGTAAATACCAGTATTATGTTTACCTAGTTCAAGATCCTGTTGGATTACAGGAAAAAAATGGAGTAAAAAACCTGTAGTGAATGCTGTTTTGTGAGGACTGGAGAAATATAATTTGCCCCCTTCCCCCTACCACAAAATTCTAAATCCCTCCCAAAAAGAAGAAAGCTTTTCCTGAAGCTCCATTTGATCTCCAAGCTCTGACACAAAATAGGGTTACTACAGTGTAAATTTGTCAACTTTTAATAATTTTTTTTTTTATATACACTGTTTTCGAAAATTTTTAAATTTTCAGTTATTACTAGCTGTGGTTTGCATTCAAAAACAAAAAAAAACCAAAAAAAAACAATGGGTAATTGTTTCTGTAGACTCTATTAGTGCTTTAAAAGCAGTACTCTTATGCACAGGTAGGAGTTGAATACTATATGTGACTTATGGTTTTGCTACAAGTTGCATTTGCTCAGTTTCAGGAAATGACAAACCAACTGTTTTGAAGACCAGCACTTCTTTACTCTCAACACTGCTTCCAGTTGATTCGAATTCAGGAAAGAAGAGTATGTTCAAGATAAACAAAGCAGCGGCTAATCTCCGTGTCACTGATATAGAAAAAGCAAAGAAAAAAGGAAGGTCTGTTTTTCAGAATTTTATTATTTTTCTCACTATAATCAGTTTGTGCAGTCATAATTTTAAGGGATGGGTAACAAACAAGTTTCCTGCAAGGGAAAACTGACCTTTAGAATATATCATTTGACAGTAAGAGCAGAAGGGGGATGTTTATTACTCTAGCCATGGCAAAGTAACAAAGTCGTTTGCGGGGAAAATGTTGACGTTAAGAAGTTTAGTTATGCATGCTATCAGGCCAAGAACAAAAGGGTGTATCATGCATTTCTTTTTTTGAAAATAAGTTAGAATGTAATCCATACATGGCATTTGCAAATATAGATTCAGTTAATAGAATATAAGGAAAACTAGCCCTTCTGGGGATAAATATTTGAGCCCATTTAGCTCAAAGGCTGTGTAACATAATTACATGGCCAAGCAAAGCAATGTTGTTCAGGGACCAGTTGTAATTGTTGCAGATGTTTCCCTGTATAATCTGTTGAACTGGTGCCATGTGAACCTTGTTTTTATCTCTCATTTGAAATTTTTCATGTGCAGCATTCACCCTTTTTTGGTCACGACGAGGTGCATTTACATAGACACATACAGTTCAAATTTAGAGGGGACGAGACCTACATTGTTCATAACATGCATTTTTAGACCATAGTCCTCCAACTTCTCTAAAAAAAAAAGGGGAAGTGGAACCACTTAGCGTGGAAATAAGCATGCAAACATGACTTAGAAAGGATAATTGGGGGCCTCCTCCATTATTGGAGGAGGAGAGACAAAATTAATGGGAAGACAAAAGTCGATACGAGACATTTTTTTGACAAATTTTTGACCAATGTTGGATAGGGACTAATTAATGTTAAGAAGACTAAATCGCTAAGGCTAGGAATAAATGAAGATGAAAAAAAGAGTTTGGGTAGCGAGATGATTGATCAGGTGGAAAGCTTCACTTACCTTGGTAGTATCATTAGTAAAGCTGGCGAGAGATGTGAAGATGTTAAAAATAAAATAGCCAAGGCTCAGGGTGTTTTTTCACAGTTAAAAAAAGTTAGGAAGAATACCAAGATAAGTCTGCAAAACAAAATTAGGATATTGTAAGCTACAGTGGTGACAGTGTCATATATGGTTCTGAAGCATGGGTGCTCCGAAAAGCAGATGAAAATTTGCTAGATTTTTTCCAGAGAAATTGCATACGGATCATTCTGGGTAGGCTGTACGAATTTCTAACAGTAGGCTGTACGAAAGGTGTGGTTCAATCCTGCTTTCTAGGGCTATAATGAGAAAAAGGTTGAGATGGCTAGGGTGCGTTCTGTGGATGAAGGATGACAAATTGCCGAAGATTGTCTTTTTCTGCCAACCGTCTAGGGCTAAACGGAAAGCAGGTAGTCCGTGGTTGGGGTTGGAGGATGTCATAAAGAAAGATTTAAGGGAAATACGAACTTCCTGGGAGGGTGTAAAGAGGGAGGCTTTGAATAGGTTGGGATGGAAGAGGAGCATGCGTAGCTGTGTTGGTTTCATGTGGCTTGGTGCTGTGGTGAGTTGTTAGTAGTAGTAGTAGTTGGATGGGGGTATTTAGTATCCGCCAGTGCAATCAGGAAGTACTAATTAAAGCTACAGGACATATTTTATGCTGTTGCAACTTATGGTCAATCAAAGAAAGATCATGTTAAGGAGATCATTGAATATTTTGATGAATTGGAGTCTATTGCAGTTCCTTCTCTCGTTTGACACATTATTAAGATTTCATGTAGTTGTTCAATTCCATGAGCGAGATGCTATAGTCGAAAATCATTAGTCTTGTTCCCTGCAAAGTTTCTTTCATTGAGAGATCAAAGTTTCCTTCAGAGATCAAAGTTTCCTTTATTGGACGAAGGTATCAGGTATATTCAAAAGATGAGAGAAGAAAAAGGGATTGAAGAGCTTTGGATTGACGAGGAGGAGCTATTAGGATGTGACACTAGAGTGAGATTAAATGCAAATAACAAATGGATCAATGGCTGATTATATTGATGAATATAAATTTTTTGTCCAAAGCTGATCAACTTCAGCAAAAGAAAACATGTGGATGTTGTGTCTGGTGATTATTGATCAAGTGAACTCGGGAGTATAGCTTGTGATTCAAAGGAAATTCGTTTGGATTTGTGTATTGATGTCTGCCTTTCGATAACAGTGTCAAATATAACACATTCGCGGCCAAAAACAGCCTGAGACCACTTGCAATACTGCTTAGCTACTGTATCTGCTGTGATGAACAATATAAATTGTATATTGTTCACAAAAAATCTTCATTTGCAAGAACTGGAAGGCATTTAAGCAGCGATCTGAGCTGAGTGCACGGAGTTTGCGAATTTCTCTACAAGTATCATAACTTTCAAAAAGACACAAGTTAAACACTTTAGCGACTGCATTTGGGCATTCGCTGCTATATATTCTATGCGTATTGCTTCTCAGAAGAACACCTTCTCCTGCTTGTCGATGCAGATTGTCACCCTGCAGAGTTGGGTGAGCAGCCGTGGCTCAAGTGAGGAATTTATTCTAGAATCAAAGACGTAGAGTTTCTGCTGTTCCTGAGAAAAGAAAGGATGCTTTTCTTTATGCAATGTGAACACTCTATATGACAACATAAGGTGGCAATAAAAACTTCACATATTACAGGTCAGTTTTTCTTTATTTCTGTTCAAAGGGGGCACTAGCCTTTCATGAGCAAGAAACGCAGTCTTTTAGAAACTTATTTCTATTTGGAATTTTCCTGTTTTTTTTTCAGTGGTCTTTTATCAATTTAGTCTCTAAACGTCTTACGTACACCTTTTATTAAGACATTTATTTTTTCTGTCTTAATATGGACAAATGATTAAAGAAATAATTAAAGATTTACTCACATACTTTGTAAAATAAATGTTATATCATTTTTAAATGTACCTGAGAACAATACGGGACTTCTTCGTACACATCCCTCCCCCTTTTCGTCTAAATTTCAAAATGTTTACGATATTTCTTAAGTTCTTTATATTTTTCATATGTTTTGTCTATCTTTTTTTTGAGTTTTGCCCCCCCCTCCACCTTGGGTTGTAACACGTGAAATATATTTTTCGGTCGTGGGAACAGAGTAGTACCTGTACTGTTTTATTAATTCAACATTCTTCATTTTTTTTAGTTTGTCTGTAGAGCCAAATTTGTCAAGTAAAATTGTTCATTTGCATTCCACACGGGTCCTACCCTATATTTCATTGAAACGGCCTTTTTTTCCTTGGTTTAAAACTCATTGGCGCAGCTGAGATAGACAGTGTTGATTTATCTTAAACTCTTTTTCTTCTTTTCAGAGAACCAAAAGTAAAAAAGGAAAAAATTGAAAAGGGTTTTCCAAACAAATTCAAAGCAAATGATAGATACGAACAGGTAAGTTTTCGTTTTCATTTTGTCAAGTGTTTATTCGAAACCTGATTTAGGCCTCTCTACTTGGTTTGAGTTTAGCTTAAGGCTGTATCTTGGGGGTAGGGATTACCGCCTCCATGGGCTAACCCCTCTCCCCTTCGAAGTTTTTGTTCGTCTCGTAAAAAATAAAAAAAATAAAATACAAATACACAAATTATGTTTCGTTTTGTAACTTGTTTTTGTACACCCCACCCGAAAAAAACCCACCCTAACCCCCTTACTCCTAAAAAAAATCCATAAAAAGCCCATGGTTTGGCTAGTCAAAAAAATAAGTATATTTTTGCCACAAAATTGCGCTGTATAACATATATTTTGGAAACAAAAATAACTATTATAATTTTGAAAAGTAAATTCTAATCCTCATTAAATAGCGTACAATCCATATTAATAGACAAATACCTTGGTAGATAAACTATAAAAACAACCTTGTATCGTGGATTACGCTTTGTGTGTTTTGAAAATCACATTGTGTCTATTTAGTATTGTTTATATTCTTAATTATCTTGATTATATTCTTAATTATCTCAATTAGCTATATTCTTAATTATATTATTTATCTTGATTAATTAAAAAATAAAAACCAAGTTTTTTCAACCAAAAGTAAGGAGAAGCATTAAAACTCAAAACGAACAGAGATTGTTCCGTATATGAAAGGGTTGCTTCCTATTCTTGGACAAAAGCTTCCTATTCTGGGACAAACAGTTAAACTTCAGCACAAAGAGTAAGGTATTGAGGAGGGGAGCAACCCCTTCATATACGGAAAAATCTCTGTTCGTTTTGAGTTTTAATGCTGCTCCTTACTTTTGGTTGAAAACACTTGGTTTTTTATTTAATTTCTGTTCGTTTTTCAAATAATGCTGGTAAATCTGGCTCACCCTCCATGAAAAATTCTCTCCCTTCACGGGAAACTCCTTCGTGGAAAATTTCTCCCACGTACCCCCTCCCCCCCCATCTCGTAAAATTCCCATCGGATAATTCCATCCTCCTGAAAATCCCCCCTCCCTCCGTAAAATTTCTTGCAGACGACTAAGAAAAAGAATTTACGTTCTAATTGTTTTTTCGATCACTTCGGAAATCCCCCATTTCGTGAAATATTTCCCCGGAAATCTAGACCCACTGAAAATTTCCCCCGAACAATGTCCCTGGAACATCTCCACATGCAAAATTGAGTTGGCAAAGAGAAGATAAGACAAATAAAAAGAATTTCATGTACGAATTCTGTCAAATCCCCATAGTGTAAAGTTTTCCCTGGAAAGTTTATCCCCGGAAATTTCCCTCCTCATGGAAAATTCTCCCCATAGAAAACCCAACGCACAAAATCCACCCCCACCCCCCCGAAAAATTTCTGCATACTTCCCAATAACAAATATTATACGCAAGCAATGGGCAAATCTCATAACTTACAGCACTTTCCTCATGCGCTGTGCGGGGTCATGTTACCCATAAAGACATAGGTTTTTCAGCTATGCTGATAAAAAATGGCTATCACAAAATTTTGATCGGACAACTTTGGGGGAAAAGGGGTTCTGGAGTAGGGCTCGTTGCCCCCCCCCAACTCTTTTTGGTCACTTAAAAAGGGCACCAGGATTTTTAATTTCCGTTCGATACGATCACCCCTGGAAAAAACAAATAAACACACATCCATGATCTTTCTTCTGGCAAAAGTGCAAAATCCCACGTTTTTGAACATAGGAGCTTGAAACTTCTACAGTAGGGTTTTCTAATACTCTGAATCTGAAGGTGTGATTTTCACTAAGATTCCTTTGCTTTTAGGGGGTATCTCCCCATTTTCAAAAATCAGGCAAATCTTCTCAGTCTCGTAGCTTTTGATGGGTAACACTAAACTTCATGAATCTTATTTATTTGGAAAAATCATAATAAGCCAATTCTTTTGATGTTTTTTAGAGCTTCGATTACTATTGAGCCGAGTCACTCCCAGCTTACTGTTCGCTACCACGAACTGTTGGCTTTTTTCAATTATGCATGATTTTTGTTGTAAAATTCTCTGAGATGAGGAAAGTTTGTATCATGCTCAGGGCTAACAGCAAGCTGTAACAACAGAAAGATTATTGCATGTAAAGACGTTGCCAGAATTTTTGTTCGGCGGTGGTATTTTTCTTTGAGGGGGGGGGGGGGCGCGGGAGGGGGCTACACGAAAAAATTTAAAAACGCAACACAAAATCTGTTTATATGCATTTTTGTTCCCCCTGGATACAGCCTTGATTGCAGGCGAAAAATTATATTTGAAGCTGCATTGAAGGAACAGGTGTGAGAGCCTATGCTACAATCCTGCACTGTAAAGATCCTCCCACAGTGAAAAGATATGCTACCTCTAATCATATATATTAGTTTTGAAAATTATATTTGAAGCTGCAATGAATGAGCAGGTGTGAGAGCCTATGCTACAATCCTGCACTGTAAAGATCCTCCCACAGTGCAAAGATATGCTATCTCTAATCATCTTTCTTATTTTTGAAAATTATATTTGAAGCTGCACTGAAGGAGCAGGTGGGAGAGCCTATGCTACAATCCTGCACTGTAAATATCCTCCCACAGTGCAAAGATATGCTCTCTCTAATCATATATCTTTGTTCATTAATTTAATTAAAAATGGTTTTTTGTTTTATTTTGGCCAAGTGAGTCTTCTGACCGAAGTGTAAGCTTAATTTTTTGTTTGACATTAATTTTAACACTAACTAAGTTTATGAGGCTTAGTTTGTGTCGTCATGTGTTTGGATATATATATATATATATATATATATATATATATATATATATATATATATATATATATATATATATATATATATATATATATATATATATATATATATATATATATATATATATATATATATATATATATATATATATATATATATATATATATATATATATATATATATATATATATATATATATATATATATATATATATATATATATATATACATATTTATACATATATATATATACATTACATTAAATTAAATAAATGATAACAAAAACCAGTCACAGACAGGGATGTCAATTCACGAAAATTTATTTGTGTGGAGGGGGAATGTACATTTCAAAATTCAGGGGAGGGTGTTTTTTTTTATTGATGTATATTAAGTTACCCCAAAAAGGTACTTTGCAATGAAAATACAAAAAAGGTATTTTAAAACGGGGGGGGGGGGCAATCTAGGGGGCTGATTCCCCATTTTATTGATGTGTCTGATCACTGATTATTGAAGCTGCATTGAAGGAGCAGAGCTGAAGAGTCATTCTAATTCTACAATCCTAAATCACACTGATGATCATTTGTAATTGGAAATGGGAATTCTTTTTCGCAGAAAGATGCAAGTAACCTACTTTGTTCTATTTCATCTCATTTTTATGTAAGTTTTATGTAATTTGCACTGAATTCTTTTTATTCTTGTTGACGAATTTTTGATTGAATTTGTGAATTCTACGACCATTCTATCTTCAGCATTGTAGCGTCGTACGTTTTTACATTGTTGTACGTTTTTACGTTGTACGTTTATGTCGTTAAGGAATATTTTCAGCCCATCATAGGTAGAAAAAAAAAATCTGGGGTGTAGACCTTTTGTAGTTTTCAAGTAAATCGACAATTAAAGATAAAGTTAAATCAATAGTTAAAGTTAATAGAATGAAGTTCGTTAAAATTTCAAGTGGAATCAAAAGTCATGTAAAATTAAAGCGAGATTAGGTAAAATTAAAGGCAATAGGTAAAATTACGTTAATGTCAGAGTCAGTAGTTATGGTGAAATCAATTAAATTTGGAGTCTATAGTTAAAGATAAAGCCAGTTAAGTGGGTTAAGACTTTGTTAATGATTTAATCTGCGGGAACTCAGAAGTGTGGGCTCTAGTCTCATGCACTTGTATAAACCCTTAGGAACCCCAAATGAAGATAAGCAGAAGATTCTGGCGATATTATCTTAAACCACTGCTAATTTGGTAATTCTTGAGTACATATTATTCAGCGTTCTAGTCGCATAAACGTGTAAAATTAGTCCTATTACCTGAAATCTTTACCTTCTAATCCAAGCAATTCAAGATAGGTGACGAAGCTAGGAATAAGCGAAGATGAAAAGGTGACGTTGGGTAGCGAAAAGATTGATCAAGTGGACAGCTTCACTTACCTGGTACTTTGGTAGTATTATTAGTAAAGATGGTGGGAGCAATGAAGATGTAAAAAGTAGAAAAGCCAGTTTACTTGGCGGCTAGCAACTTTTTTCAGAGTTAAAAAAAGGTTGGAAGAATAGGAAGATAAGTATTCAAACCAAGATTAGAATATTAGATGCTACAGTGATGACAGTGGTTAAGTATGGCTCTGAAGCATGGGAGCTCCGAAAAGCGGATGAAGATTTGCTAGATGTTTTCCAGAGAAATTGCTTATGGGTTGTTCTGGGTACCCGGCTGACTGAGCTTATTTCAGACAGATGGCTGTACGAAAAATGTGGTTCAATACTGCTTCCTAGGGCTATAATGAAAGAAAGGTTGAGGGAGCTACGGCACGTTGTGTGGATGAAGGATGACAGATTGCCGAAGATTGTCCTTTTCGGCCAACTGTCTAGGGCTAAACGGAAAGCAGGTTGTCCTCGTCTAGGGCGGGAGGATGTCATAAAGAAAGATTTAAAGGAAATGAGAACTTCCTGGGAGGGTGTAAAAAAGGAGGCTTTGAATAGGTTGGGATGGAGGAGGAGCGTGCGTAGCTGTGTTGGCCCCAGGTGGCCTGGTGCTGCGGTGAGTTGTTAGTAGTAGTAATTGTAGTAATTCAAGAAAATTTATAACAGTGATGAGATTATGAATATGCATTTTAGTTTCAAGTGGTTTAATTTTATTTTAAAATGAGATACACCCTCAGAAAACTTTACATTTGGTTTCAACCCAGAAATAATTGTCTTAACACTGGCCTCAGAAGGCTTATATTTGAATTTGATTTTGGGAACGGTTATACACCTGTTAGTTGACAGTCTGGCAATATCTAATTGGAGACTGTTTTTTAAAATGTAAGCATGTTTTGACAAGCAATAAGGATATAATAGCAATAAGGATATTAATAGCATTAAGGATATAGCGTATTCGCACCTAAAATCAGTTTTATTTAAAAAAGTTTTATTTAACATACCTAAAATCAAGTAACGAAGTAGGAAAACAACAATAATATTCTTTTTTTCAATTGCATCATTATTTTTTTTTTAAACAATATATCTTAACGGTATTTATTGCATTATGTCAATAGTGTATATTTAAGTGTCATATTTCTTGTTTCAAATTTTTTATTTTATTTTGTTACAACTAAAATGCCTTTAAAGGTGTAGGTATGTTATTAAGTCAGGTTCCTTCTTCCAAACTGATTTAAGGTGCGTAATACGTCACTGTCTTCTGTTTTATGAAGTTAATCAATTTGACAACTAAAGGATTCAGTTCTCGCGACATCTGGAAAACTCAGAGCTCAGTTCTTGTTTTTTTTAAGGTATCTGGAACATTTTCCCAAGGTGTATCAGATAGCTCAAATAGAAAAGAAAGATACGCCACTGCATCAGCTGTCAGCAAAGCTGCCTCTCTGAAAAGAAAGACTGTCAAGAAGCGTGAGAAATTTATATCAGCATACGATGAATCAGAGATAGATTTGAACGTTATTGATGAACCGTCTGAGTATCCTGTTATATTGGGTAGTACCGATGTAGAACAAAAACCAAAACTCGACCTGAAGGAGGACTTGAAATGTGAAGCTGAAAAGATTTCTCTCTCGCCTACTGCTGAAGAGAATGTGAAAGTGAAAAAAGCTTATGTAAAAAAAGAAATAGTTGAGAACGAGCAGGTGGAAGAAAAATCAGAAATGACAAATTTAATTCTTGGACAATTACCTGATATACTACCTTTTGATTGGCCGAAAGAGAAAATGGTGATAGCCGGTGAATTGGAAGTTAGGAATGGTAAAATGATAGCAACATTAGGTGGCATGTCTTTCGAATTTTTACCCTCGCAATCGAAGAATTATGTTCAGGTAAGCAAAAGTTACAACACATTTATTTACACATTCCTAGAGCTCGTATAAGCAAGGATGAGCTTTTAATTGGTTAAGGAAAATTATTTCTCCATCGTTCTAAGCCACGTACACGGAGGTTTGTCATAGGACTTATGTGTGAGGGGGGGGGGGTTGAAAAAATTCAAAATATAGTGTGGTCGTGAGAGGGTTTGTGTCCAAACTGAGCTAACAAAGCCACCTTCCCCGTTGTAGCCTAGTTGTGTTGTTGTTGACCCCCCGGCTTGATGACCCGGGTGGCAACCCTGCTTGATGAGCTAGAGTGTGGTAGGTACTTCCTGGATTGGGTCCCATGCTTTTTCAAGAGGGTCATCATGACCTTTGCTCAGGGTGAATGCAGGATTCTTTTTCCGTTCCTGATCTAATGAATGCAATTTCTGTTTCTAGAGGTGTTAGACTTTGCCAAATTAGTTTTTTCAGTAAAGTATATTTCACTGGCAAACAAGAGAAGCTGTGGACCAGGTTGACTGTTGGTAAACGTCTTGGCAGTATGAACGAGAACCCTAGAGTGGCGAATACCTTTGCTTCCCTGCACTGGAGTGTCTTCCTAACGGAAGACGCTGATAAACTGTAGAACAGCACCACCAGGCCATATTTGACTATGGCAATACACACTCTGTCAAAGCAAGTCGTTCGTATATTATCAAGGTAAAGCCTAGTTTAAATTTCATCTGGTTAATAAATAGTCGTGAGAGTAAATCAGAAACATTTGGTGTTATAAAGTTAAAAACTAATTTTATTAACGTACTTAAGTATTCTCTGAATTTATAAAATCTTTATTAAAGGTTAATAAAAATAAACAGAAAAAAAACTGAATTTTTCTACTTTTGTTGTAGCATAAACACGACCGGTTTTTCCGGCCTAGATGATATCCTATATATTTTGCTACACCACTACTGTGCTGAGCAGGCCAGAGTTTTGTCATCTCTCGTTCCGACGTATCTTTTGCTCTCGATTTTTTAACCTATGATTTTGAAAACCGCTGGCGTTGCCCCTTTCCTCAAACCAGATGGTTTTCCAATGAATATTTCGTTTAGTCCTATACATATTTCACTTCAACACTGGGAATGCCTTCAAGCGCATTTCCACTGCGACACTTTCAAGTATCTCAGAGGTGAACTGAACTTCCGACTCAGGAATGTGACATATGGTAACGCTCTTCCGGTTGAGTTTGGCATAGCTGCCTGCTAAAAAGTCTAAAGGTCTATGAAATCTGTGACCGACTGTGTTGTGGTTGAAAATTTCTTACTTAATCGTTGTATGAAGATTGTCTTGACGGTTTATAGTCTATAAACATTTAGTAGAAACAGGTTTTCCCCAGGTAGCGTCCTGGATCCACGATTTTCATTGTGTATGTCAATGTCATTGAAGAACAACCTAGTGGATCCTTTTACATTACCTTGCCCTGCTCACAAAACAGCCTTAAGAAAGAGAGTCCTAATCTTGAAGCGATTAATCTTGAATATTTTAATAATATTGATATTAGTGTATAGCTCAGATTTATGACAGTGTTTTTCTTTGATTGCGGCAATCAGGGAAGTTACATCTTCTACAGCTCCATGTTAACATATTCTTTTCGCTCATTCTCTGCTGATTTTGCACTCAAACTTGGCGTCCGCTAAGCGTAATACCTAACTGCATATGTTAGGCTTTTTCATAAAAAATTGAGTTCGGGGTTTTCCTAATTTTTTTTCTTTTAAGACGTATACGGTTTTCTAATTTTCTGCTTAATCAGTCTAGAGAATCAGGTTTTATTTTTAGTGTCCATGGTATTTAAGGTTCGCTACCCATTTTATTGAATTTGATAAAACGTATGTTAAAATATACCTTAAAATTTATAAAATATATATACATATAAATCAATTTTCTTTTTATGAATATTCTGTTGTCATGTAAATTTAATCAGTGATTTAAAAAATCAAAATCGATCTATTTTATAGGAGCTTATTCCTAAATCTACTTTATCTACAGTTATCTGATTTATTGTGGTATCTAATTTATCTATATAATCTATTTCACACACGTTTCTTATTTTGAAACATGGCACCGCCAAGTTTATCTATATATTTATTTATAAAATTTTAGGTAAAAGAATCTATATATAAATTTATCTATATAATATAAACTTATCTAATTTTTTATGGTATCTAATTTATCTATATAATCTATTTCACACACGTTTCTTATTTTGAAAATTGGCATCCGCCAAGTGTGTCTGTATATTTATCTATAAAATTTTAGGTAAAAGAATCTATATATAAATTTATCTATATAATATAAACTTATATAATTTTTTATGGTATCTAATTTATCTATATAATCTAATTCACACACATTCCTCATTTTGAAAAATAGCATCCGCCAAGTGTATCTGTGTATTCATTTCTAAAATTTTAAGTAAAAGGATCTATATATAAATTTATCTATATAATATAAACTTATCTAATTTATTATGGTAACTAATTTATCTATATAATCTATTTCACACACGTTTCTTATTTTGAAAATTGGCATCCGCCAAGTGTGTCTATATATTTTTCTATAAAATTTTAGATAAAAGAATCTATATATAAATTTATCTATATAATATAAACTTACCTAATTCATTATGGTATCTAATTTATTTATATAATCTATTCACACACGTTCCTTATTTTAAAATTTAGCTCCCACCAAGTTTATCTATATATTTATCTATAAAATTTTAGGTAAAAGAATCTGAATATAAATTTATCTATATAATCTATTTTTTACACGTTTCTTATTTTGAAACTTGCCATCCGCCAAGTTTATCTGTATATTTATCTATAAAATTTTAGGTAAAACAATCTATATATAATATTTTGAAACTTGGCATTCGCCAAGTTTATCTATATATTTATCTATAAAATTTTAGGTAAAAGAATCTATAAATAAATTTATCTATATAATATAAACTTCTTTAATTTATTCCTATATCTACTGTTGGTAAAAAAAAGGGTTATAATGCTATACTGGAAACGATGAAATGTATTTCTTTGTATAAGTAGTTTTTGAAAACGTGAATCTTAAAATGAATTTTAAAACATGTGTCATCAAGGGTCATTTTGCCTATTATTTAAAACTATCTAGCTGTTTAAAAATAATCATATTAATCTAAACGAATTGGGTTTCCGCCATCAGCTTCTCCAATTATACATAACTGTAAATTTAATTAAATTAAATTAAATTTTTCGTCATAAAAAACGGTATTCAGTTTCCTGAAAAATATGTGTTAGTATCCAAGTTTTGTCAACTAATTAGAAACTTGGTAGTCGTTTTTTTTTGCAGAAAAAAAAACAATTTTTTTTTTATTTTTTAGTCGTATTATTTTTACCATCATTACCACCATTTTACCATTAAACTTTTAAAATATGGTAAAAATGCGTAATGCAAAAACAGTTATAATTTTCATTCAAAAATAGATTTTAATTTTCGCGTATTCTGGAAATATCTCTTGAAATGTGAACTATGCCAGCTATTTCGTTACTGTAACAAATTAGTTATTTATTTAAATTTGAGCAGCTTGCAATCTCTACAGCCTATTCTTTGCGATCTTACTTCTCTATTTAATTTGTCAAATATGATTAAAATGATAGGTGTATTCAGTACCGATCATTTATTTTGTAGAGGGGTGGCAGTTTTCTCTAAAGAGGAGGGTATAAATATCAGAGATGTTTTTACCAGAATAGTGTTTTATTTTTCTCTGGTAGGGCGAACGCTTTACCAATGTCAGGAGGTTGGGTGCCTCTAACTATATTATTCGGACTGGTTTTTTGATTCAGTATCTTTTCTCTTGTTGTAGAGTTCACTTCAAAAGGTTAGATTTTGTCTTTATTTTTTTGTTTTTTCTGAGCACTGAGGACGAATTGGCGGAGGTCCTTGTCGAAATATTTGTTTGTTTTCGTTTTTATAGTTTGCAACTGGCTGACAAAATCCTCGTTATTTCTCTTCTATTTTTTTTATTTTTTATTTATTATATCCTTTCTTCTCTTTGTTTCTAACTCCCCTTCCTCTTATTATTTATGCATGGTTGAAGTCGATTTTTTACAGTAATTTATTTTTTGCTGCTCTTTGAATTTAGCTATTGTATAATTTTGTACAATATATTTTATAATTTCAGGAAGCTCTATTGGTCTCGCTTTTTGAGAGTGACGCTAGGAATGGACACATGCAATCCTTAGGAAGAATTAATGAGAATTACGCTTTTGTTCCGTTGTGCTTAAAACCACCCCTTGACCCTTCCGACGAACCAGAACCTTAATAAGATATTGATTGTGTATTAAATAATTTTACTATTGTTTTTTGCTTAAAAGAGCAATCCCAGTGAAACTATATTGGTCATTCCTAGGAAATGTGGAATAATTTTACGAATATTAGAAAAATTAAACCGTTTAGCTTTAATTGTGCCTATTCATTTTTTCAAAGAATGGCAGCTCTTCTACTTTTTTGTATGGAGCAGTTTTCACTGTTATTTTCACTTGAATTGGGAAAATTGGCTTTACCTTTGCCCCCCTGATTTTGACAAAATTACGCCACTGCGCATAGGGCAGGTACTGATCTCCTGATTCTCTGCCTTCGTCCTGGAGTGCTATGAGTAGTTTAGGCAAATCATCTGAAATTACTCATCTAACTTTATTCCTTATTCAAAACAATTAAGGTTATCAAGAGAGAGAGAGAGAGAGAGAGAGAGAGAGAGAGAGAGAGCGAGCGAGAGAGAGAGAGAGAGAGAGAGAGAGAGAGAGAGAGAGAGAGAGAGAGACATTTGCGTTTAACAAAATTTCGAAGAAAAAAATTATCGAAACAAGCAATCCATTTTATTTATTAGTTAGTTCACTGGAATATTTGACTTCTGTGTCTAAAGTATGTGTATCCAAAAATGTCAGATCAAATTAGGATAATAGTGGAATAGGCTATGAAAAACTCTTTTAAGTGTAGCCAAAAAGCCATAGATTGACCTTAGGTTAAACAATTTGCACTCGTAATTAATTTGGATGATTTCCAGGGTTTTCTTTCCATTATCAGTAATTATAGAACTTTTATCATAAAATTTTACACTACAGATATTTTATGTTTTAATTTTTACAGACAAAAATTCAGCAGCCTAGACTAATTTTTTTTTAACACAAAGCATATTTTGTTTTGGTGTCTTGAACACACTAAACAGAGAAATTGTTATATTTGATTCTGGTTCTTTAGGGTTTTACCAAATCACTTACCTATGGCACACACAAACACCTGCATTTTCCATTGGTTCACCTGCTTTTTATTCATTCATTGGTGGTAATTTATTTTCGTTTGAATTTTAAATTTTAGATGACTTTGGTTGTCTTATGTTCTTATTTTCTGTTTACTTCTTTTTTATGGCTTTTTTTCTTTGAAAGACTTGTTTTTGGGGAAATATTTTTAAATTCAATCTCATAAAATGGATATTATCTTCATAGCCTACTGCATGGCCAAACCGTCTCCCTTAAAATTCGAATCCGATTTACTAGTTATTTTTTCACCTTCTCTTCAGCACATGGGATGTGAAATGCTCCTCATATTAGCTATACTGCCATTTTGACACTAAAAAGGCTCCTTCATTGTTTCATAAGTAGTTTCTGTTTTATATGCCAAGGCATGTGATAAGTTCAAAGAGTGATAGATCTTCAGTACTGGTAAACCTGGGTGATATAATAATAAAAGCCATGTTATCAGTGCCGATGCTGAGGAAAAGGGAAGATAATAGAAATAACCCGAATACCAGCGCATAGCCAACTTAGATGTGACCAACTGAAAATATTCGGATGGTTGAATTTTATCAACCATAAGGGCTTTTAAGCTTTGCCGTATACTTTTTTGTGCCAGTCACAGCACACCCCTCCTCTTTTGTGCTGTTGCAAACAATGTATGGCCATGTGCTATAAGAGCTCTTAAGCTTTGCCGTATACTTTTTTGTGCCAGTCACAGCACACCCCTCCTCTTTTGTGCTGTTGCAAACAATGTATGGCCATGTGTTATAAGAGCTCTTAACCTTTGCCGTATACTTTTTTGTGCCAGTCACATTACACCCCTACTCTTTTGTGCTGTTGCAAACAATGTATGGCCATGTGTTATAAGGGCTCTTAAGCTTTGCCGTATACTTTTTTGTACCAGTCACAGCACACCCCTCCTCTTTTGTGCTGTTGCAAACAATGTATGGCCCTGTGTTATAAGAGCTCTTAAGCTTTGCCGTATACGTTTTTCGTGCCAGTCACAGCACACCGCTCCTCTTGTGTGCTGTTGCAAACAATGTATGTCCATGTGTTATAAGAGTTTTTAACCGTTGCCTTATACTTTATGTTGACAGTCACAGCACAACGCTACTCATGTCTGATGTTTCAAACAATTTCTGTACGGGTGCTATAATGGCTCTAAACCTTTGCCGTATACTTTTTTGTGCCAGTCACAGCACACCCCTCCTCTTTTGTGCTGTTGCAAACAATGTATGGCCATTTGTTATAAGAGCTCTTAAGCTTTGCCATATAATTTTTTTTTTGTGACAGTCACAGCACACCCCTCCTCTTTTGTGCTGTTGCAAACAATGTATGGCCATTTGTTAAAGAGCTCTTAAGCTTTGCCGTATACTTTTTTTTTGTGCCAGTCACAGCACAGCCCTCCTGTTTTGTGCTGTTGCAAACAATGTATGGCCATGCGTTATCGCTCAGGTGTTACTCTTGTAAACTCTTGTAAACTTTTTCTACAAGATAAGTGAAAAAATATAAATGTTTTTACTTTTATAACTTTAATAAATCAAATAATAATAACATTTTGATTACTAAATATCAGTATATGTATACTAAACTGACAATGCACATTCATTTGTATTTTTTCAGTAAAGTGCAAATTATGTTCTGGCCTAGGGAAGGCATAGGGGTTTTGCGCACAACTTATGTTAATTTCTGCTCGTTTTGAGTTTGACTCGGTTATTTATTGTAATTTCTGTTCGTTTTGGGTTTTTGATTTTATTTTTGCTCTTTTTTTGTTTAATTGAGTTCTTTACTTTTCTTTGAAAAACTTATCTTAAAGAAAAATTTTTTTTGAATTAATTTCTCTTCGTTTTATATTGACATAGTCTTTTCAGGGAAAAAGAAAATGATACTTTAAATCTTTTCGTTTTTTAAGACTTTATAGTTTGGCCTGCTATTTGTATGCTAGAGAAAAATTTTCAGCAATTTTTAACAACATACACCCTTTTAAAAATCTGGACACAGACAGTACTGTTTAATTTAGTTTCATACCTCCTCTAGTTGACCTGAAATGGAGAACTTGATACCGTTCACAAAAAAATCTGTTTACTTTCTTTGATAGCTTGGATACATTTACGCTATTTTGATTTGTTTAAATTTTAAGAGCAGAAGTAGCCCCGAAGGTTTGAACATAATACCTTCAGTCGCTCTTGGGATACTGCTGAGATGCGTTATTGTGAATTAGCATTATCACAGTGCATTTTGATTGAATCTTAAGGCAACATTTAGTTTTTAAACATAATGGGCAAATGGAAGGATGGGAGTGGAAGGGGGACTAGTTGCCCTCCAGTCACTTTCGACTATTAAAAAGGGCATCAGCCCTTTCTATTTTCAATTGAATGAGCCCTTTTTAAAATCACTACAATAACGCTTTTAATACAAAGTGTCTGGCTCTAAACAACAACAACAGCAAAAAATAATTTATTACGCCGATTTCAATCATCGCTAGGAGAATGTCAAGCTTTTCAACTAATATTGACTAACATAAAGGACAATAGGCGTTTCGATTTCCAGTCGAATGAGCACTTTTTGAAACAAGAACGCTTTCTATAAGCACCTTATATGACCCAGGGCATAAATTACAAACCCTACCCTAAGGCCATTCTCAAAGACCTAATTTCCAGAACTTTCTACTACGTTAAACAAAATGACTATCTGAAAATTTTGATTGGATGTGTTTGGAGGAATGGTGGGCGTGAGAGGGAGGTTAGTTATGCTCCAATCACTTTTGACTGTTACAAAGGGCACTAGCCCTCTCAATTTCAAATTGAATAAGCCCCTTTTGAAGTTTTACGACAACTCTATCTACAAAATCTTATATGCCCCCAGGGCATAAACTACAACCTTTGCCCTTGGAGCTGTCGGGTGTTTTTCATCCTTAAATACATTATTTCCAGAACTTTCAACTATGTTGAACAGAATGGCTATCTCTAAACTTTGATTGAATGTTTCTGGGGAAATGTTGGGCGTAAAGGGGGGTTTATTACCCCCCACTCACTTTCGACTATTAAAAAGGGCAATTTCAATTTCCAATCAAATGAACCCTTTTTGAAATTTCTATAATATTTTTCGATATAAACTTTAATGCCCCCAGGGCATAACTTACAACCCTTGCACTGAGGACTCTGAGGGGGTTATCTTCCTAAAAGACCTAATTTCCAGAACTTTTAATTAGGCTGAACAACTCAAATATTTATAAACTTGTCTTGAATATGTCTGGGAAAATGGCGTGCGACTGATGAGTTTTAGTCGCTCTCTAATCACTTTCAACTATTAAAAAAGACACTAGCCCTTTCAATATTCAACTGACTGAGCCGTGTTTAAGTGTTTTTATGACAACGCTTTCAATAAAAACCTTATATGCCCCCCAGGGCATTACGACCCTTGCCCTGAGGGCTGTGGGGGGAGGGGTTGTCAGCCTTAAAGACATAATTTCCAACACTTTCAACTACGTTGAATAAAATGGTTATATAAAAATTTTGATTGGATGTGTTTGTGGAAAAGGTGGGCGTGAGAGGGGGGGGGGTAGTTGCCCTCAAATCACTTTCGACTATTATAAAGGGCACTAGACCTCGGAATTTCCAATCTAATGAGCCTTTTTTTTGAAGTTTCTACGACACAGCCTTCTATAAAAACCTTATATGCACCCAGGGCATAACTTAAAACTCGTGTCCTGAGGGTTGTGGGGGATTGTCGTCCTCAAAAACATATTATCTCTCAGACTTTCCCATCGAATGAGCCTTTTTTGACGTTTCTACGACACCGCCTTCTATAAAAACCTTATATGCCCCCAGGGCATAACTTAAAATCCTTGCACTGAGGGTTGTGGGCAAGTGTCTGGGGAAAAGGTGGTCGTGAGAGGGGGTTAGTTGCCCTCAAATCACTTTCGACTATTAAAAAGGGTACTAGCCCTTTGAATTTTAAATCGAATGAACCCTTTTTCAAGTTTCTACGACAAAGATTTCAGTAAAAACCTTATCTCTATGTGTGTGTCCTCTCTGTATGTGTGTCGTCTCTGTGTGTTTGTCCTCTCTGTGTGTGTGTCGTCTTTGTGTGTGTTACGCGTGTGTGTGTGTTGTCTCTGTGTGTGTGTCGTGTCTGGTTTATGTTAGGTTAGGCTAGGGGCGTTAGATGCCCTCAAATCATCTTCGACTATTAAAAAGGGCACTATAAACTTCAATTAACATTTGAATGAGCTATTTTTCAAGTTTTTACAACAACTATTTAAATAAAAACCTTATAAGTATCCAGCGTATAACATAAAAACCGTACCCTGACGGTTTTGAGGGAGTAGCCCCCTCAAACATATGTTTTCTATCCGAAAATCAACTACGTTGAACAAAATGGCTATCTCAAAATTTTTATTGAATGTGTTTGGGGGAAGGATGGGAGTGGGGGGCTAGTTGCCACCAATCACTTTTGACTATTAAAAAGGGCACTATCCCTTTGAATTTCCGATCGAATGAGCTTTTTTTGAAGTTTCTACGACAACACCTTCTATAAAAACCTTATATGCCTCCAGGGCATAACTTAAAACACTTGCCCTGAGGGCTGTGGGGGAGTGTCCTCCTCAAAAACATATTTTCTATGTGGAAATCAACTACGCTGAACAAAATAGCTCTCTGAAAACTCTGAGTGGATGTGTTTGGGGAAATGATGAGCGTGGGAGGGATAGATGCCCTCCAATCACTTTCGACTATTAAAAACGGCACTAGCTCTTTGAATTTCCAATCGAATGAGCATTTTTTGAAGTTTCTAAGACAACCCCTTCGATAAAAACCTTATATGCCCCTAGGGCGTAACTTAAAACCCTTGCCCTGAGGGTTGTGGGGGAGTTCCCTACAAAAAAATATATTTTCTCTCTAGAAATCAACTACGCTGAAAAAACTGGCTCAATCTCAAATTTTTGATTGGATGTGTTTCGGGGACTGAGGGGTGGGGGGGGGCTAGTTGCCCTCCAATCACTTTCGAATATTAAAAGGGTACTAGCCCTTTGAATTTCCAATCGAATGAGCCTTTTTTGAAGTTTCTACGACAACGCCTTCTTTAAAAACCTTATATCCCCCCAGCGCATAGCTTAAAACCCTTGCCCTGATGGTTGTGCGGGAGCGTCCTCCTCAAAAACATATTTTCTATCTGGAAATCAACTACGTTGAACAAAATGGCTATCACAAAATTTTGATTGGGTGTGTTTAGGGGATGGAGTGCCCGGGTATGGAGAACCAAAAAAAAACAAACAAATTGTGCCCACATAGCGCTGCCTATGACTAGTTTCATATAAAGGTGATCTATAACTAGTTTTTCAGAACTCTTTATAAGTTAAAGGATCACCTCTAGCAGGAAAAAAAGAAGTCAAATAATAGCTCAAGATCATAATAGTAAACTTTGGTGCCTTCCACAAAAATTGATACGATGATACAGACATGCGTAAAGAAATTTATGACATGGTGGGGAGGGATAGAATTTGGAATAAGGGCAACTCAAAAATGTAAGAGACGTCAATTATGCGAGGGTAGAGGAATATCCAGGTTTTGTTGGGATTTGGGAGAATTAGCCTGAAGGCTGCCCTGTGCACAAGCCTTGAATCCTGGCATCATTATCATAGCCTTGATGAAAGTATGCCCCCGATAATGTTGGCATGGAATAACAATGATAGAACAGGAAAAAAGCACTAACCCGGCCAGAGATTAGCTTGAGCAGTAAATTTTTTAATTAGTTACATTACAAAATAAATGATCAACAACTTAGATACTATAGCCATTGACGAACGAATGATTTATCTAATTAGAAAAAATGTTATTTCCTATACATATAAGCTTGTAATAGGAAAGACTGCATCAGCTCCTGCAGGATTTATGGATATCACTACTAGTACTACTAACGACTCACCATATCATCAAGCTATTTGAGGCCAATAGAGCTACACACGCTCCTACTTAATCCTAATCTATTGAAAGCCTTCCTCTTAACACCCTCCAAAGAAGTTCAAATTTCAATCAAGTCCTTCCTTGCGATTACTACGCGTCCCATGTGGGGATGATCTGCTTTTTTTTAGCCATTGATCGAAAAGGACGACTTTGATAACCTGCCATCCTTCATCTGCAGAACTTGCCCTAACCATCTCAATCATTCTCAAATTATAGCCCTAGCAAGCGGGATGGAACAACCTTTTTTTTACAGCTTACTGTTTGAAATACGGTCAGTCAGACGGGTACCTAAAAGAATATGTTGGCAAATCCTCTGGTCAACATTTAATAAATCTTCCTCCACTGTTGCTTTTAATGGAAGACAAACGAGAGCTTTTACATGGCTCTAAGGTAACAAACACATTGGTAGTGAGACATATTACGATAATTTTTAAGTGTACAGAAAAGAAAATTTTGTTTATTGTACTTTCGCCAAGCGGAAAGACCTCCCATCATAGCATATTCCAATATAACCTCTTAGTTGCTTCATGAGAAGCAACTAAGAGGTTAAATGTTTAAATTAAAATGTTTAACTTAAATTAAGAGGTTAAATGTTAAATAAAATTAATGCAACTAAGAGGTTAAATGTTTAAATTGAAATGTTTCATTTAAATTAAGAGGTTACATGTTAAATTAAATTAGAGGTTAAATGTTATAAATGTTTAAAGATAAAAAGTATTATAAGTGTTTACTGATAAAATTCAGTAAACCTGACATAAATATATAACGGTTTTGATCTTACGGTCGATATAAATAAAAAAGACAAGTATGATAAAATGAGAGAACCGTGATTTTGCCAATCAGGAATACAGAGAATCTTGAATTTCTAAATAACAAAGCAAAGCCGAGGAAAGAAATGGCCGACACGTCAGACACAATGTCACGTTTACAGTCCGACCCTAATTCTGTAGAATAGGTACAAGCAACTTGCGCAAATCCCTAATCAACAAAATTCAGTCGTGGTTCGGCCAAGATTTAAAGCTAACAATCTTTTCTTATAACTAGGGTTGTACCTTTCTAATCTTTCTAAACTAGGGTTGTACCTTTCTAATCTTTCTAAACTAGGGTTGTACCTTTCTAATCTTTCTAAACTAGGGTTGTACCTTTCTAATCTTTCTAAACTAGGGTTGTACCTTCTGTGATAAACATACGGCTTGATTATTCAAATTTATTTATTTAAGAGCAAAAAAATGATCAATGAGATGCATAAATGACAAGATACATAACATTTAAAAAGAGACTTTTGACTAGAATTTAAAGTAAATTATTATGGTCCGTCGTAGAGCCACTTGTCCGTAAAAGATCAGAACATATTAAAACAAAGAGGACACGTTTTGAGCAACTGATGTTCAGGGTTACTATGGCAACCGTTGATTTTTAATTAAAATAAAGCAGTTGCGGGCATCAAGCCATCGCTAATTGTAGAAAAAGCCAAGAAAAATAGTCCGGGTGAGAGGAAAATCCGACATAAGCCCTTTTTAGGAATGTGTAAAAACGATGCCATTTCACTTGTTGATAGATAAATCTATCATCCATCCGTCCATACATCATTCCTAGGGCAGAACTAAGATAGATAGTCATAGAACTAAGGGATGAAAGATCGAATTTATTTTGGGTTGATGCGTGACGGATAATGTCCCCTGGACTTGTATGCAAATTGGAGGACTAAATTTGCTAGGACTCACAGGGGAACAAGTGACCTAAGCCTAAAGCAGAATGAACATATAGAAAATGAACGCATAGATTATGGGTATAATGGCCGTTTGAATAAATGCGCCACTAAAGACATTACAGCAAATAAAGTGCATTTATTTGCACTATTAAAGTGCATATATTTGAAAATTAATTTTATTAAAGCAAAATTGAGACATACCTGTATGGTATGTATTTGAATCAACAACCCGAAAAGAGACATTAGACAGTTACCAGGTAATCACAACCTGGGCTATTTAGTTCAGAATAATACATTTCCACATTAAGTACATTAATTTTTTAGAGCCGTATTTGACATTCTAAAGAAAATGATATTCATTTTCAAATTTTGTCAAAAAAAGCAAAAAACTTCACCCACAAACTGAACAAAGCCTAACAAAAAATTTGATTTTAAATTTGAATCAAGTTTCTACGACAAAAATTTTAATAAAAACCTTATATGCCCCCAGGGCATAACTTATAACCCTTGCCTTGAAGACTGGGTGAGGGAGTGTCCTGCACAAAAGTATAATTTACTGAACTTTAAACTGCGTGGAACAAAATAGCCATCTAAAAATTTTCAATGGATATGTTTGGGGAAATGGTGGGCATGGAAAGGGTATTAGTTGCCGTCCAATCACTTTCGACTATTAAAAAGTACACTAGCCATTTCAATTTCTAAACGAATGAGCCCTTTTTGAAATTTCTACGACGACGCGTTCTATAAGAACCTTATATGCCCCCAGGGCATAACTTATGACCCTTGCCCTAAGGGCTGTGGGGGGAGTGTATTCCTCAAAAACATAATTTCTATCTGGAAATCCACAACACTGAACAAAAAGGCTATCTAAAAATTTTGATTGCTTGTGTCTGGGGAAAAGGTTGGGGAGAGAGAGGGGCTTGTTGCTCTCAAATCACTTTCGACTATTAACAGGGGCACTATACATTTGAATGTCCAATTGAATGAGCCCTTTTTCAAGTTTCTACGGCAAAGATTTCAATAAAAACTTATATGCCCCAGGGCATAACTTATAACCCTTGCCCTGAAGACTGTGGGGGGAGGGGAATGTCCTGCTCAAAGGTATAATTTCCTTAACTTCAACTTCGTGGAATAGAATGGCAATCTCAAAATTTTGATTGGATGTGTTTGGGTAAATAGTAGGCTTGGAAGGGGCGTAAGTTGCCTCACAATTACTTTTGACTATTAAAAAGGGCACTAGCCATTTTAATTTCTAATCGAACGAGCCCTTTTTGAAGTTTCTACTACAACACGTTTTATAAAAACTTTGTTTCAAAGCGCATTTTGAAATTTTGTTATTGAATCCTATGTTCTTGAATATTTTTTTAGTGCTTTACCGTTGTCAAACCTGTCAGCATTACATATTCTGTTGTCTCTTTCAAGTGAGTATTGGAATTTTTTCATTAAAATACACGACATGGAGTATTTTTGCAGTGCTTTGTCGTAGTTTATCTTGTCAAAGTTAAATTCTTTTAAAATTTCAAAGTGCATTTGGAATTTTTGCGTTAAAACATAGGACATGGAATATTTTTTGTAGCGTTGTTTTATGGTTTATCTTGTCAGTATTACATTCTGTTAATGTTTCAAAATCCATTTTGGATTTTTTTGTTGAAATATATGAAATGGAATATTTTGTAGTGTTTTGTCATGGTTTTTCTTGTCATTGTTACATTCTTTTTATGTTTCAAAATACATTTTCGAATTTTTTCGTTGTAACGTATGACTCGGAATATTTTTGTAGTATTGTGTCGTGGTTTAACTTTTCAGTGTTACATTCTGTTGATATTTCAAAGTAAATTTTGGAATTTATTATTGAAATGTATGACATGGAATATTTTTGTGGTGTAATGTCGTGGTTTATCTTGTCAGTGTTACATTCTGTTGATGTTTCAAAGTGTATTTTTGAATTTTTTCGTTGAATCGTATGTCTTTGAACATTTTTCTAGTGTTTTGTCGTGGTTTAAATTGTCTGTGTTACATTATGTTGATGTTTCAAAGTATATTTTGGAATTTTTTCGTTCAAACGTATGACACGGAATATTTTTGTAGTGTTTTGTCGTGGTTTATCTTGTCAGTGTTACATTCTGTTTGTCTTTCAAAGTACATTTGGAATTTTGCGTTAAAACATAGGACATGAAGTATTTTTTGTAGCGTTGTTTCATGGTTTATCTTGTCAGTATTACATTCTGTTAAGGTTTCAAAATGCATTTTGGAATTTTTTTTGTTGAAATATATGAAATGGAATATTTTTGTAGTGTTGTGTCACGGGTTTTTTTGTCATTGTTACATTCTGTTGATGTTTCAAAGTACATTTTGGAATTTTTTCATTGAAATCTATGACATGGAATATTTTTATAGTGTTGTGCCGTAGTACAGTTGTATAGTAGTATAGTGTTGTGCCCAGTGTATAGTTATGTGCCGTTGTTTAGCTTGTCAGTGTTTCATTCTGTTGATGTTTCAAAGTGAATTTTGGAATTTTTTCGTTGTACGTTTGATACTTTTGATATGTACGTTTGATCTTTGCTTCCAGGTAAGCTGTGCTATAACATTCAAAAATCATGTGTTGTAAAGTCTCAGACACTTTGACACTAAAGCTGCAGTGTGAATGGTCCTTTTTATTCCATTCATATTCTTCCTTTCTTAAAATCAGAAATGATTTTAAAGTCTCCTTTCTTAAAGTCTTAATTCTGAAATAAAGAACATTATTTTCCCGAAATGGTAAGATAAGAATATGAGGTAAGAATCGTTTTTGAGGGATTCTATGTCGGCTTGTGTCACAGTGAGTGAAAGACCCCGCTTTGATAGAAATGAATGTATTCACAATAGAATTTACCATTATATCAGTAATTTTAATATAGTGCATGCCCTGATGACTTGGAAAGTGTTGAAACTGGATGATCATATTTCTCCGTTGAAGGTCAAAAAGAAGATTGAGAAGGTAGTACACATCCAAGTCAGGTGCTGGTTTTTGCTCTTGAGAAATCGTCTGTGAAGCTGACTTTGAGTCTGAGAAGACGACATATTTTTTTATAGTCGAGGTTTTGCTTTAACTATCTTACGTGTCTGAATTATAGCTTTTATCTCAGCAATCAGTCAGGATGGAAGATCCATTTGGTAGCCTTGTACAAATATTCAAAGAGCACAAAATATAGCTGAAAATTATAATATTTCTGGTGCTACACTTATTTACGAACATAAAATTTGAAACACTGATCTGTTGTATTGTTTTCATAACCAATCAATTGATATCCTTCTGGCCATCTTAAGTGGTGATAAGGAGTTGGTACAAGGTATTTTCAGGTCCCTGAACAGGGACCTGAAAATTTACTGTCTGTTGAACTTGGTAGAGTATTTTATATAGGCCAATTTGGTAAATGATTCGTCCCCTCCTGTGATGGAGTAGTCTTGGTCAATATCTACCAAATCATATTATTGAGTTAGGAATAAAGTGAATACACCATTTGATGCCTTTTTTGGCGGCAATTTGGCGGAATTTTGGCGGAACTTATTAGGTGGCAATTTAAAGCGGCAGTTTAAAAAGACTTAAGCATTGAATTAAAAACGTGGTGATATTTGGAAACTTTTTCTCTTTTGATGATTTTTAGAGGAAAGAGTTGATGATAAAGGTTCTCCCGTTGGATAATATAAGAACTAGGATCATTATACATATTTTAAAGTAAGAATTGTTTTCTTAACATGTTTCCTTATCAGGTGTCACAAGGCTAAACAAATACCAAATTCATTTCCGATAGAAATGCTTATTATATTTGTAATCAGCATAAAAAAGGCATCGAACGGTGTATTCACTTTTGTCCTAACTCAATAATATGATTTGGTAGATATTGACCGTGATCTCCATCAATGATTCAAAATGGAACAAGTCAATATATTTGAAAGGAGCATGAAAAAGACATCAAGTGTGATCATTTTTACCTGGCTAAACTGTATGAAAACATAGGCCTATAAATTTATAAAAAATACTCCCAGATGATTGCTAAAAAGCCTTTACTTCATTCCTTAGTGTCATTTTTCTCAACTATTTGTCAAGAATATCAAAAGCCTCTCAGGTAAAATTTACCCATAAGCTATATTCTGTATTACAAAGCATCTTCCTGAGTTATGCTTGGCACCAAGCATATGATGGAAAATTCCATATATACTGCCACATTAGGAGGGAGGCTGCTATACATCATTATTTGCAGTAGTAATTTATTTAGAATACTGAATTTGATTTTTACCTCGATTTTGATTTTTTGAATTTGTTGGGATTTTTACCAGTGTAGACTGCTACATTCATCCTAAATTTCTGCCTCAGTTTTCTGAAAAACGCTGAAAGAAGACGCGGCTTTAGGCAATTTGGGAAGAAACGCTGGCTGTGGAGTAGAAACTGTTGGGGCCAGGGAAACAGTCACAACACAACAGCAACCTTATAAGAAAATAAAAATATATTTTCTTGTGAATTATTATCGCTTCTAATCAGCAGTTGTACCAAATCAATCCTGCTCAACTCATCCTCAGGGCTATACTGTGGTGTTTATCCTCCCCATAGTATTGTGCAGACGGTTTGATATCATTCTATTTTCCCTTCTTGTTTTAGTTTTAGTATTGTGTTTAAAGCTTTTTCAAATAGGCAATGTTTAGAAGTCCTCCAAAAAAAATTCCCCCCAGATCCCAAATCAAATTCCAGTGAAAGTGTCATAGTGAAAGATACCCATCCTGGCTGGTCAAGCACACTATCTCAAAGTTCTAATGATAGCTCCAATTCGGAGAATAGGACAATGATAAGTGTAGGGGCTAATGTAACCATAAATGATGATAATGGGTTTCCAGAGGTCCTCTCTAGAAGCTCTAAAAAAAGGAAAAAAATCTCCTCAATTAAAAGCATTTTCCCTCTCCCTGCCCAAGATCCTCCCTCCAAAAACTTAGGAATTTACCTTAAAATTACTCCCACCACCCCCTTTGAAATAAAAATGATCACTGCAATAAGAGTTGCAATTTTTAATTGCTAAAACCAATGTTCTCTCTTAACATTAACCGTGATGGATCTCTGCTAATAGCTGTAGAAGATCAGAAATCAGCAGATACAATAATTAACCTAAAATCCCTTCTGAATACCCCTATTATTGCATCTAATTGGAACCCAAAACAATCACCAACAAAAATAGTAGTTTATAATGTTCCCCCAGAGATATCTACTCAGAAGTTAAAAGAAGGCCTGTCAGATAGGGCTGGAAACACAATCCCAGTTGAGGATGTTACCCAACTTGGAAAACCTAACTCTAATGGCCTAAAAACTAGTAGATTCTTCTTATTCACACTGAAGGATAAAATTGATATCCCAGAAAAATTATTCCTATTTGGGCAAATCAAACCACACAAGGAATACAAACCTATCCAGTGTCAGAAGTGTTTCAAATTGGGACACACGACAAACAAATGCAATGAAATTCTCCAAGAGTGTAGTAATTGTAAATCTTTCCATCCTAAGGAGCTGACAACTTGCAGCAACACTTAGCCTACATGCATCAATTGCAAAGGCCCACATGAATCTACAAATAAATCATTATGCCCTGCATACAAGAAAAGAGCTCTAACACTCCAAATATCAACAGAGAAGGCCATCCCATACCCCTTTGCAGCAATGGAAGCAAATGCTGCCCAACAATACCAAATAAAGCCTGTAATGAGACCAACCAAAACCCCCAAGTCAAATGCCCCCAATGCATCAAGCACCCCATATAAAACACCATCTTCTAAGCCCCCTAGCTCAAATCCCTATCAGAAGGAATCACCAAGCCAACAAGCCTCCTTGTCCGGTGAGACGAGGTCAGCCTGGCCCCCCTCCCAAGAAGAAACAAACCAGAAACACTACCAGGAATCAATCCCTTAACCAACAAACAGGATGCACAACCAAAAATGCAATCCCCAAATATATGCTTATTCATTCTAAACTGCAATGCAGTTCAGGCCATGAACATACATCAACTACAGAAAACAAAAATTATTGCAGAATTGGCAAAAATCTACATCCCAGATGATATGTTCATTCAAGCAAAAAAAGATCTTGCTTTACTTTTAACAAAGCTGAACATTGATACACAGTCATATGAAGAATAAATCAACAACACAACATATATCAATACTCAAATGGAATGTAAGATCACTCACAGAAAATAAACTAAATGAACTAATATCATTTATGAATATTAATTCCATTAATATTGCTTGCCTCCAGGAAACTCATTTAACCCAAAGTCAACAAATTAAGTCTCCGGGATATACTATCCCAAGAAAGGATAGATCTTCAGAGAGAAAAAGAGGTGGGGTAGCTTTATTAGTCAATAATAATACAAAATTTTGTGGCATCAATTTTACAGATTTTGAAAATAATGTTGCTGTCATTGGTATCAGTGTTTGGCTGAATAATTTAAAAACCTACATAATAAGCTTTTATAACCCTAATGGCCAAACTACAGATGCCAAAGATTTCTTTAATTATATAAACAATTCTAATATGTTAAAAAATGTCATTATTTGTGGAGATTTCAATGCCCACAACCTTTTGTGGGGGAATAAACCAGCAAATAAAGCTGGTAAATTCAATGAGCATATGACTTCAAATAATAATGAATTAGCTGTTGCTACCCCTCCAAACCTGAATACATATTTCAACCCCAAAAGTGGCAGATTCTTCACATTTGACCTACAAATTGTGTCATTAAATTTTTTGAACAAAATTTACATAAATAAAATTGATAGTCTATGTACTGACCACTTTGCTATAGTTTGCTCTCTAAATTAACCTGCTGAAACTTTATCTCATACCTCCAAATATACCAACACTAAAGCAGATTGGTCTATGTTCCAAAATAAGCTAAATGATGAAATTACAAGTTTCACCCAAAGTTCATGCATTTCTAACACAACAGTTGACACACATGCTGAAGCCTTGACATCTTTACTAATAAATACAGCTAATCATGCTATCTCCAAGACAACACCTAAGAAAACATTCCCTAAACAAATTCCTAAAGCATGGTGCACAAATGAGTGCCTAAATAAATGGAGGATAAAAAAGGCAGCTAGGACAGAATTCATAAAAAAAAACATCACCTACTACATATTTAAAAAAATTACAAGCAAAATCGAATCTAAAAAGGACTATAATATATGCTAAATATAAATACTGGAATAATTTTGCAAATAATCTCTCCAGAGTAACGCATGAGCCAATTATACATAAAGTCATAAGCCACATTTGTGGGAAAAAGACTTCCCCCAACCCACTCCTGTATGAGCTTTTACATAATAATACCCATTATGACAATGATAATGGAAAAGCTAACCTATTTGCAACTCTTTTTGTTAATAAGCTAACATCAAATAATCAAAGCAAACTGTCCACAATTCCCATGAACCCAAGTTACCAACCACGCCCAGGATCCGAGTACATAACCAATCCATTTTCAATCCAGGAATTGAATAATGCAATACATCAGATTAGGACCAAAACTAGCAGCAGCTATGACAATATATACCCTACATGGATAAAGAATCTCACACCTTCATACAAACAAGAACTGCTAAATTGTTATAATCACGCTTGGGCATCTTCTAGGTTCCCCAATATATAGAAATGTTCGTCCCTCCTACCAATCCTAAAGAAAAATAAACCAAAAGATAACCCTGAGTCTTATAGGCCCATAATGATTACACCTGTGATGGGGAAAATAATGGAGAAAATGATTTATCACAGACTCCTCTGGTTTGTTAAAAAAAATAATATGATCCCACACACTCAAACTGGATTCAGGAAATACCACTCTTGAACAGATACTTTCATTTTGCTAACAAATGCAATAAATGAATCTTTCTCAAAAAATAAAATCCTAGTGGCAGCTTTCCTAGATTTTGAAGGGGCATATGACAATGTGAACCACCAAATCCTTTTAAATAAACTTGCAAACCTTGGAGTACCCCCTAAGCTAGTATCTTTTATTAAATCCTTCATAGAAGTGCGAAGTTTCATTGTTTGTGTTGGTTCAGCCTCTTCACCCCAAAAGACAATATCCAAAGGCCTACCTCAGGGAGCAGTCCTCAGTTGACTCCTATTTGCTCTATATCTCTGGGACATGAACCTATCCCACACAAATCTACAATATGCTGATGATCTGGTGCTATGGTCATCTGGCAACACCTTTCAGATAGCACAGTCAAATCTGCAAAAGTCACTTTTCCAGTTTGAAAAATTCTCTCAACATTCAGATTTACCCATTGCACCCACCAAGTCAAAAATAATCCAATTTCACCGGAAGAGAAACCATGTTAATGCAAAACTAACTCTAAATAAAACAAATATTCCAGAAGATAATAATATTAATTACCTAGGTCTCATGCTTGACCAAAAACTTAATTTCCACCTCCACATTTCAAACACAATAAAAAAATGCTATAGAAAAGCAAATATACTAAAAAGACTTCTTTCCACACCCTGGGGTTGTAAAGAGAAAACCTTACTCCAGTTTTATAAATCACATATTGACTATGGGCTCATCGTCTATGGTGCATGTGCAAAGACCCCGATGCAAAAAATTGAAACAACACAAAATGATATAATACGTCTCATATTTGGTCTTAGGAAACCCACAAGCACCAAGTTTCTGCTTATGGAGAGTGGATTAAACACAATAAAGGAGAGACGTAGCTTTCTCTTGATAAAATATCTTACAAAAATTGAATCAAATAGCTCACACACATTACATAATTGGTTAAGAAATCCAGCCATGTATAGAGGTATTGCAGATGAGTATGACAATATTCAAAAGAAGTTCCCTTTACAAACAAAGTCTATTGCACCTACTTTCCCCCAATCCCCTCCATGGAATTGTTCTTTTCACATAATAAATACTGAATTTTCAAAGTGGAATAAAGATTTAACCCCCATTGCTTTTGTCCAGAAAAAATTTGCTGAACTTAATATAATTACATATAAAAATCACTTTCAAATATTTGTTGATGGGTCAAAAATGAATGAGAAGGTTGCAAGTGGTGTTTTTCTTCCTCACCTGAAAATTGCAATGGGCGAGAGATTATTTAATAATTTATCTATAATGTCTGTTGAGTTAAATGCCATAATCATGGCATTAGAACACCTTAAGCAAAACCAACCTTTGATTGAAAATTCGAATAATATTATCATCTATTCCGAATCTTTATCAAGCCTTGAGTTGCTGGCCTCAGCTCCTCAATATAAGTTGGACATTGACACTTATCATTGTCTCAGTATTATTGATAATCTTGCTTCAAGTGGCATAAAAACTTATATTCAGTACATTCCTAGCCACTCTGGCATAAGTGGTAATCATCAGGTTGATGAAATAGCAAAAATTGCTATAAATATTGACCAGCCAAGTGGGAGACCAACCCCAATTAGAGATATTTACCGATGGAGGCTATCAGATATTAATTTTAATAAGATTAATCCTATCCTTTCCCCCTTTCCCAATAAGCATCTTTCTAAAATTTATCATAGAATTCGTTCTGGAACAAATGGACTAAATTTCCTTGCATTCTCATATAAGCTTTCTAATTCAGGTGGTTCAATTCCCCAGTCCCCTGTTTGCAGGCATTGTAATATGAATAATGAAACAAGACCATTGCCTATTTGAATGTAATATGCTGACGTCTGTACAACATACCTTGCTTTGTAAACTGTTAAAATACTTCAAACACCACAAAATCTCACTATCAGCCAAGAGCCTAGCCAACTATACCTGCACACAGAGCATAGAAATCGACATCTATCATCTTATATTTGAACTCCTAGAGTCGAAAGATCTGCTGAAAGATATCTGAATATATCTAATAAATATGAGGCAATCAAGCCAGTAGCTCTGTAGCCCACAGAGTGAAGCAAAAGGAAAAGGGCTAAATAGTTTTACTGAAAAGCCCGCCTGCTGTTAAATAGAAGAAAAAGAAGCATTTTCAAATAGAATAAAAATGCTGGTTAAATAGAAGAAGAAGAATACTGGTTTGTTTAGGTATCCAGACCTCTGCGTTATTGTTTTTTGAGTGCAACAGATAAAATTGAAAAATGATTTTGTTTGCAGCAATGTCTAGGCTAGGTCTATTGACCCAGTCACTATTTGTGGCAGCATAATGGGCAGAGGCTTGACTAGGCTAGGAACTCTGTTAGGCCTATAGTTTAATGATTACTCTTTCCTCAAGGATCCTGTAGTGACTATAATCAATATTATGACATGGATTCATGCATGTTATGAATCAGTTAACTTTTGCTCTGTACCCTAACCATTCAAAGTTGAATAATAGTGTTTTAAGCTATTTTTTATTTCATTTATCCTATAGCACAGCTATCAAATTTGAAAAATGTTAAACTATTTGCCCTAAAGAATAGCCTATGTTTCAGTAATAAGAAGCAAGTATATTCAGAAGGAACCTAAAAAAGGCATCAAGTTATGCTCATTTTATTTTTTGATCAGTAATATAGTGTTGAGTAGGGGACTCCACCCTTTGACTATTAGAAAAAATTAGTTTATAAGTTTATATAGAATGGTACTATCCAATCTCCTTATAATTAAAAACATTTTAGTCATCTAGTTGGAAAATTTAACCCATCTGTATAGTAAAAATCTAAATTTGCCAACTAGTTGACTAATAACTTCTCCCCAGCAAAACTTAATTTTGCCATCTAGCTGGAAAGAAACATTGCCCCAGAAAACAATTCATTTTCCAAATGGTTGACTAATAATAGTTAGAATATATTGTGAATACCATAAAATACGTTAATAATATAGTTTTTTCAAATTTAATTATCACTATTGTTACTATTGAGTTACAACTTATGTCTCTCTCCCTGTCTCCCTCTTAATGGGAGATGTAATTTGAGTTATATATTGGGCTTTGAAGCCAGGGATTGAATTTGTCAAAGCTTGGAGGGTTATTCCTCCTGTCTGTTAAAGAAAACAGATACATATTGGAAGTTCATTTATATCTTGCATTTAATGGACATAAATAGTGTATGTTCCTTCATTGATCTGTCTTTTTTCCTTTACTGAAGGAATATTTTTGTCTCATTTTTAGAATTTGTTATTAATTTTTTGGTAAAATTCTACTTTAGCTACTTTTGACTATTTTGGAAAGGGGCTATGTTAGGAAAATGAAACTTTCAGGGTTGGGTCTATTGGCTAAATTATGTCCCAGGAAGGTATTTTGAAGTACCTACCTCCACCCCTTCTCCCTCTAGAGGGTCCTGACCTTTGATGACCTTTTAAAATATGTGTGTTATAAAAGTGAAACCTTGCATTATAGCTCATCTGCTTAAATGAAGTACAGCTATAATTTTTTCCTCTTCATAAATTTGCTCAAACCTAATTTATAAGGTTTTAAAGATATGTAAATACATTTTCTAAATCTTGAAAAAAATTAACATAAATTTGCCAACTAGTTGGCTAATAACTTCTCCCCACCAAAACTTTTCTTTTCCAACTAGTTGACTTATAACTTATCCCCATCAACACTTAAATTTGTCAACTAGTTGACAATAAATGTTGCCCCAGCAAAACTTTCCTTTTCCAACTAGTTGACTAATAACTTCTCCCCAGCAAAACTTAATTTTGCCAACTAGCTGGAAAGAAACATTGCCCCAGAAAACTATTTATTTTCCAACTAGTTGACTAGCAACTTTTCCCCAGCAATACTTTCTTTATCCAACTAGCTAGAAACAAACTTACCCTATAAACAGTTTTGTTAGCCATCTATTTTGCAAGTAACTTTTCCTCAGAATAGTTTCTTAGCTAACGACGTGACCAGTGATGCCAAACGTGGTACAATTGTACCATTTTGGTACATTTCACCTGCACTGGTACAATTTAGTACAATCCCACAATATATGGTACATTTTACAAAATTATGGTACAATGTGGTACAATTCAGTATTTTTGTCCCTGTGTTTGTAATCTTTCATCTGCAAATATTTTATTTCACCCTGATCTGTTCATCATAGTCAACACAAGAGACAGACAAGCAGTCACCGATTTCACTTTAACTTGGAAAAGGGCTCATTTGATTGGAAATTGGAATGGCTAATGCCCTTTTTAATAGTGGAAAGTGATTGGAGGGTAAATAATCCTCTTCCCACACCCACCCTCCCATTTTCCCATTATTTATAAAAACTAAATTTTGCCCTAAGATTAAATAAAAATGATTTAAATTTTGCCTTTTTAATAGTCAAACGTGATTATAGGGCAACTAATCCCCCTTTCACTCCCACCCTCCCATTTGCCCATTATGTTTAAAAACTAAATGTTCCCTTAAGATTAAGTCAAAATGCACTGTGAGAATGCTAATTCTCAATAAGGCATCTCAGTGGTATCCCAAGAACAACTGAGGGTAATATGTTCAAACTTTTGGGGCTACTCCTGCTCTTAAACTTCAACCAAACCAAAATAGCGTAAGTGTATCCAAGCTATCAAAGAAAGTAAACAGATTTTTTTGCAAATGGTATCAAGTTTTCTATTTCAGGTCAACTGGAGGAGGTATGAAACTAAATTAAACACCACTATTTGTGTCCAGATTTTTAAAAGGGTGTATGTTGTTAAAAATTGCTGAAAATTTTTCTTCGGCACACAAATAGCAGGCCAAACTATAAAGTTTTTAAAAAACGAAAAGATTTAAACTATTATTTTCTTTTTCCCTGAAAAGTCTCTGTCAATATAAAACAAACAGAAATTAATTTAAAAAAACTTTTCCACAAAATAAGTTTTTCAAAGAAAAGTAAAGAACTCCATTAAACCAAAAATGAGCAAAAATAAAATCAAATCAGTATCGATAAATAAATGAAACCCAAAACAAACAGAAATTACAATAAATAACCAAGTCAAACTCAAAGCGAGCAGAAATTAACATGAGTAGGGCTCAAAACTCCTGTGCCTTCCCAAGGCCAGAACATAATTTACACTTTACTGAAAAAAATACAAATGAATGTGCATTGTCAGTTTAGTATACATATACAGATATTTAGTAATCAAAATGTTAATATTATTTGATTTATTAAAGTAAAAAAAATATATTTTTTCAGTAAAGTGCAAATTATGTTCTGGCCTTGGGAAGGCATAGGGATTTTTAGTTTGAAAACTCAAAACCCTTATGCCTTCCCTATGCTTTTGAGTGGAAACTATTCATGTTAGTTTCTGCTCGTTTTGAGTTTGAAGAAGTTTGTAAAGTTAATAAATCTTCGTAAATGGCAGAAAAACAACAACTTATATTTCGATGCCTGTAGTAAAATGTATCTGTTGTAACATGTGTTACTCCAAACAATTTCTTCAAGTACTGTCAGGAATAATGTACTGTATTAGAAGAGAAAGAAAAACAAAGGAATGGAGAAAGAAAGTGAATGAAAATGTCTTATGCAAAATTTTCATAGATAGTACTTTACGTCACCGACGATCCGTGTGTTATGCAAAGCGTAACATGCGGAAAAAAATTTCAGATACGGTACATTTTTTTTGTCTTTGGTACATTTTTCATGTCATTGGTGGTACATTTTGTTTTGAGGTGTTGGTAACACTGGACGTGACGTAAAGAGAAAAAAAACATACTGTTCCCGGTCCAATGAAAATTGACAGTATTTGCTTTTAACAAATGCGCTACAGCTAAGGTAAATCAAACAACTGAATTTAGGAGTAAATAGTCTTGAAGATAGTCTAACAGTTTTACCCCAGGCTCACAGATATGCAATTTCACATAAAAATGCACATTTTTGTGAAACCTGCCAAGTTCCATTCATTGTCTGATGTCCATTTCTGCAATTGTTCTAATATATATATATATATATATATATTATGTTGATGAAAAATAAAGGCCTTTTTGTCTTTCTCATGGTTGTATTGATTTTTTTAGCATTTATTGTACATTTAGAAGAAACCTCCTAGAAGCCGACAGGAGTCTATTAGCCTATAGATTTCACGTGATGTTTTTTGGAAGAAGGATAAGAAGCATTATGATGGCTTGATGCTTGCATCAAGCCATCATAATGCAACCGCAACAGCAACCTTTATAAGAAAATCGAAATATATTTTCTTGTGATTATTATCTCTTCTAATCAGCAGTTGTACTAAACCAATTCTGCTCAAGTCATCCTCAGGGCTATACTGTGGTGTTTATCCTCCCCATAGTATAGTGCAGACGGTGTGATATCATCTATTTTCCCTTCTTGTTTTAGTTTTATTTTTGTGTTTAAAGCTTTTTCCAATAGGCAATGATTAGAAGTCCTCCAAAAAAAAGTCCCCCCAGATCCCAAATCAAATTCCTGTGAAAGTGTCATAGTGAAAGATACCCATCCTGTCTGGTCAAGCACCCTATCTCAAAGTTCTAATGAAAGCTCCAATTCGGAGAATAGGACAATGATAAGTGTAGGGGCTAATGTAACCATAAATGATGATAATGGGTTTCAAGAGGTCCTCTCTAGAAGTTCTAAAAAAAGGAAAAAAATCTCCCCAATTAAAAGCATTTCCCCTCTCCCTGCCCAAGATCCTCCCTCCAAAAACTTAGGAATTTACATTAAAATTACTCCCACTACCCGTTTGGAAATAAAAATGATCACTGCAATAAGAGTTGCAATTTTTAAATTGCTAAAATCAATGTTCTCTCTTAACATTAACCGTGATGGATCTCTGCTAATAGCTGTAGAAGATCAGAAATCAGCAGATACAATAATTAACCTTAAATCCCTTCTGAATACCCCAATTATTGCATCTAATTGGAACCCAAAACAATCACCAACAAAAATAGTAGTTTATAATGTTCCCCCAGAGATATCTACTCAGGAGTTAAAAGAAGGCCTCTCAGATAGGTCTGGAAACACAATCCCAGTTGAGGATGTTACCCAACTTGGAAAACCTAACTCTAATGGACTAAAAACTAGTAGATCCTTCTTATTCACACTGAAGGATAAAATTGATATCCCAGAAAAATTATTCCTATTTGGGCAAATCAAACCACACAAGGAATACAAACCTAAGCCTACTCAGTGTCAGAAGTGTTTCAAACTGGGACACACAACAAACAAATGCAATGAAATTCTCCAAGAGTGTAGTAATTGTAAATCTTTCCATCCTAAAGAGCTGACAACTTGCAACAACACTCAGCCTACATGCATCAATTGCAAAGGCCCACATGAATCTACAAATAAATCATTATGCCCTGCATACAAGAAAAGAGCTCTAACACTCCAAATATCAACAGAGAAGGCCATCCCATACCCCTTTGCAGCAATGGAAGCAAATGCTGCCCAACAATACCAAATAAAGCCTGTAATGAAACCAACCAAAACCCCCAACTCAAATGCCCCAGATGCATCAAGCACCCCATATAAAACACCATCTTCTAAGCCCCCAAGCTCAAAAACCTATCAGAAGGAATCACCAAGCCAACAAGCCTCCTTGTCCGGTGAGATGAGGCCAGCCTGGCCCTCCCTCCCAAGAAGAAACAAACCAGAATCACTACCAGGAATCAATCCCTTAACCAACAAACAGGATGCACTACCAAAAATGAAATCCCCAAATATATGCTTATTCATTCTAAAATGTAATTCAGTTAAGGCAATGAACATACATCAACTACAGAAAAAAAAAATTATTGAATAATTTGCAAAAATATACATAAGATATTATATTCTCATTCAATAAAAAAAAGATCTTTATTTACTTTTTACAAAGCTGAAAATTTATACAAAGTAATATGAATAATAAATCAAAAACACAACATTTATCAATACTCCAATGGAATGTAAGATCACTCACAGAAAATAAGCTAAATGAACTAATATCATTTCTGAATAATAATTCTATTAATATTGCTTGCCTCCAGGAAACTCATTTAACCCAAAATCAACAAATTAAGTCTCTGGGATATACTATCCTGAGAAAGGATAGATCTTCAGAGAGAAAAGGAGGTGGTGTAGCTTTATTAGTTAATAATAATATAAAATTTTGTGGCATCAATTTTCCAGATTTTGAAAATGATGTTGATGTAATTGGTATAAGTGTTTGGCTGAATAATTTAAAAACCTACATAATAAGCTTTTATAACCCTAATGGCCAAACTACAGATGCAAAGGATTATTATATAAATAATTCTAATATGTTAAAAAATATCATTATTTGTGGTGATTTCAATGCCCACAGCCTTTTGTGGGGGAATAAACCAGCAAATAAAGCTGGTAAATTTATTGAGCATATGACTTCAAATAATAATGAATTAGCTGTTGCTACCCCTCCAAACCTGAATACTTATTTCAACCCCAAAAGTGGCAATTTCTCCACAATTGACCTACAAATTGTGTCTTTAAATTTTTTGAACAAAATTTACATAAATAAAATTGATGGTCTATGTACAGACCACTTTGCTATAGTTTGCTCACTAAATGAACCTGCTGAAACTTTATCTCATACATCCAAATATATCAACACTAAAGCAAATTGGTCTATTTTCAAAAATAAGCTAAATGATGAAATTACAAGTTTCACCCAAAGTTCATGCATTTCTAACACAACAGTTGACACACATGCTGAAGCCTTGACATCTTTACTAATAAATACAGCTAACCATACTATCCCCAGGACAACACCTAAGAAAACATTCCCTAAACAAAATCCTAAAGCATGGTGGACAAATAAGTGCCTAAATAAATGGAGGATAAAAAAGGCAGCTAGGACAGAATTCATAAAAAAAAAAACACCTACTACATATTTAAAAAAATTACAAGCAGAATCTTATCTAAAAAGGACTATAATAGATGCTAAATATAAATACTGGAATAATTTTGCAAATAATCTCTCCAGAGAAACAAATGAGCCAATTATACATAAAGTCATAATACCCATTATGACAATGATAATGAAAAGGCTAACCTATTTGCAACTCTTTTTGTTAATAAGCTAACATCAAATAATCAAAGCAAACTGTCCACAATTCCTATGAACCTTAGTTACCATCCATGCCCAGGATCTGAGTACATAACTAATCCATTTTCAATCCATGAATTGAATAATGCAATACATCATATTAGGTCCAAAACTAGCAGTAGCTATGACAATATACACCCTACATGGATAAAGAATCTCACACTTTCATACAAACAAGAACTGCTAAATTGTTATAATCACGCTTGGGCATCTTCTAGGTTCCCCAATATATGGAAATGTTCGTCCTTCCTACCAATCCTAAAGAAAAATAAACCAAAAGATAACCCTGAGTCTTATAGGCCCATAATGATTACACCTATGATGGGGAAAATAATGGAGAAAATGATTTATCACAGACTCCTCTGGTTTGCTGAGAAAAATAACATGATTCCACACATTCAAACTGGATTCAGGAAATACCACTCCTCAACAGATGCTTTCATTTTGCTAACAAATGCAATAAATAAATTTTTCTCAAAAAATAATATCCTAGTGGCAGCTTTCCTAGATTTTGAAGGAGCTTATGACAATGTGAACCACCAAATCCTTTTAATAAACTTGCAAACCTTGGAGTACCTCCTAAGCTAGTATCCTTTATTAAATCCTTCATAGAAGTACGAAGTTTCATTGTTTGTGTTGGTTCAGCCTCTTCACCCCAACAGACAATATCCAAAGGCCTACCTCAGGGAGCAGTCTTCAGTTCCCTCCTATTTGCCCTATATCTCTGGGACATGAACCTACCCCACACGAATCTACAATATGCTGATGTTCTGGTGCTATGGTCATCTGGCAAAACCTTTCATATAGCACAGTCAAATCTGCAAAAGTCACTTTTCCAGTTTGAAAAATTCTCTCAACATTCAGATTTACCCATTACACCCACCAAGTCAAAAATAATCCAATTTCACCGGAAGTGAAACCATGTTATTGCAAAACTAACTCTAAATAAAACAACTATTCCAGAAGATAATAATATTAATTACCTAGGTCTCATGCTTGACCAAAAACTTAATTTCCATCTCCACATTTCAAACACAATAAAAAAATGCTATAGAAAAGCAAATATACTAAAAAGACTTCTTTCCACACCCTGGGGTTGTAAGGAGGAAACCTTACTCCAGTTTTATAAATTACATATAAGACCCCATATTGACTATGGGCTCATTGTCTATGGTGCATGTGCAAAGACCCAGATGCAAAAAATTGAAACAACACAAAATGATATAATACGTCTCATATTTGGTCTTAGGAAAGCCACAAGTACCAAGTTTCTACTTATGGAGAGTTGATTAACAACAATAAGGGAGAGACATATCTTTCTCTTGACAAAATATCTTACAAAAATTGAATCAAATAGCTCACAAACACTACAGAATTGGTTAAGAAATCCAGCAATGTATAGAGGTATTGCAGATGAGTATGCCAATATTCAAAAGAAGTTACCTGTAACAGCAAAGTCTATTGCACCTACTTTCCCCCAATCCCCTCCATGGAATTGGTCATTTCCCATAATAAATACTGAATTTTCAAAATGGAATAAAGATTAAACCCCCATTGCTTTTGTCCAGAAAAAATTTGCAGAACTTAATACAATTGCCTATAAAAATCACTTCCAAATATTTGTTGATGGGTCAAAAATGAATGAGAAGGATGCAAGTGGTGTTTTCCTTCCTCACCTGAAAATTGCAATGGGCGAGAGATTATTTAATAATTTATCTATAATGTCTGCTGAGTTGAATGCCATAATCATGGCATTAGAACACCTTAACCAAAACCAACCTTTGATTGCAAATTCGAATAATATTATCATCTATTCTGACTCTTTATCAAGCCTTGAGTTGCTGGCCTCAGCTCCTCAATATAAGTTGGACATTGACACTTATCATTGTCACAGTATTATTGATAATCTTGCTTCAAGTGGCATAAAAACTTACTTTCAGTACATTCCTAGCCACTCTGGCATAAGTAGTAATCATCAGGTTGATGAAATAGCAAAAAATGCTATAAATATTGACCAGCCAAGGGGGAGACCAATCCCAATTAGAGATATTTACCAATGGAGGCTATCAGATATTAATTTTAATAAGATTAATCCTTTCCTCCTTTCCCAATAAGTATCTTTCTAAAATTTATCATGGAATTCGTTCTGGAACAAATGGACTAAATTTCCTTGCATTCTCATATAAGCTTTCTAATTCAAGTGGTTCAATTCCCCTGTCCCCTCTTTGCAGGCATTGTAATATGAATAATGAAACAATTGACCATTGCCTATTTGAATGTAATATGCTGACGTCTGTACAATATACCTTGCTTTGTAAACTGTTAAAATACTTCAAACACCACAAAATCCCACTATCAGCCTAGAGCCTAGCCAACTATACCTGCACACAGAGCATAGAAATCAACATCTATCATCTTATATTTGAACTCCTAGATTCGAAAGATCTGCTGAAAGATATCTGAATATATCTAATAAATAAGAGACAACCAAGCCAGTAGCTCTGTAGCCCACAGAGTGAAGCAAAAGGAAAAGGGCTAAATAGTATCTACTGAAAAGCCCACCTGCTGTGAAAAGATGAAGCTTGCATTGAAATATTTTAACTCATCTGTTTAAGCACTTAGAGGTGATAGATGTTGTTTTGACCAATGTACTATATCAGATTGGTGTGAACAATTATGCATTTTTGCTGCATCTATTTTGCGTGAGAAAAAACTGGATCTGCGTGAATCAAGGTTTTGCTCAAGCGCAAAATTTTAGCTGTCAAATCAACCGGGATATTGATTAATTAACTGTCCTTCTTTTTTCTCGCATTTTACAGTTAGAACTATTTCACAGCTAGTCTTTTTCTTGCTTAAGCTGCCTTAACTAATGCTCTCCTAAAATATTGACTTTGGTTGGGTTGCTAATAATATACCAATATAATATATACCAAGCGCCGTGCTTACAGCTTCAAAATTCAAAAAGTAATGGGGTTTTTTCATTTCCTGAAAAAAAAATATGGTTTTGAGATACGAGATTAGCGCGCGAGACCGTATTTGAAAAGCCCCTTACCCTCAGGTGCAGTTTAAAAATAAAATGTACATTTTGCCTGACGTCAGTAATAAATAACTCAAATGCTGCAAGAACTGTTATTCTCTAGCTTAACCGTTTTTTCTGATTCTTCTGGGAACAGCCCAGAAATTTGTTTCTTTTAGAGTATATCTGAGATTCCAGTTCACCCTCAAGGGAATGAATAGTTCTGCAGAGGTTATCCAGTTCTCTTTTTTTTTAGACAAAACACAAACTTGCTTCAATGCTTAGCCCAACTTGAATACTAACAAAACCTTAAAGAACCATATCAAAGAAATCTCATTTATTTACAATGATCACAATTCAATCACAGATCAAGTTTTAACTAGAGCGTGACTTCTACAAAAGTAGTATATCAGCTTTAAATGCCTTGCTTTGCCAATGCAAAAAAAAACTTTTCTCAGTCAGAATTATTGAAGACACCGTCCCTGTTGATAACTTGTATACTGAGTGCAAGAATTTGTGCCTCAGAACACAACCCCAAAGAACACTTCCGTAGAGAGAGGGTGATGACAAACTTTTTTTGAAATGATGCTGAAATCTGTTGAGTTAAAACTGAAATAGACGGGTAGTATTTGTTACATTGAAGACTTAAAGAGGAGATAAGTAGTAAGGAAAGTGAGTAGATTCATATCTGCGGACTTGGGCTACTGTGCAAGATTATTTTTTCCTTTTCAAAAAAGTTTAAAACATTTTTAACAATTGGAAAAAGAAACTTAAAACATTATAAATTACAAAAACGAGTAATAATTCTGTGGTGTTTAGCCAAAAGGTGATAAATAAGCTATTTGGCAAAAATGAGCTACAAGCACCAAGGATTTCTCTCCTCAAGATCTACAGTGTGCCTAAGACTACCTAAGAAGAAATACTGGTATAATTGTTAGGGTACTAAGTCTAGTTTTAGATGAGCTATAACAACTGCCTAAAAGGGATGAGTGTTTTCTTCCCTTAAAATACTTTTTTTTACAGGAATTGGTTCCTGCTAGGACCCGATCAAAGCCAAATTGCTCAAACCCTTCACCGGTTTAATGAAAAAGCTGCACCGAAGAGAGAAATAAAGCATGAAACGGTTAATCTTAGGCGAGTAATAAATGCCACCTTCACTTACAACCTTAGACTGAACAGTACTGAGCTTGAACAAGTGTGGATGAAATGTTTCTGCAGCACTATTGGATTAACAAAAAAAGAGATCGATGGTTTTATTTTTCGAAAATGACAGGCTATGGTTTTGCCCAGACTCCTGCTACCACTCCAGGCCAACCAGCTCAAAACAGGTCAACTGAGTCTGAGATTGAATTTATAAAGGAGTACATAAAGGCATTTCCATCTTTTGAATCACACTATTCACGTTCACATTCGTCAAAAAAGTATTTATCCTCGAATCTCAACATTGTCAAGATAAACGATTTATATCAGGAAAAGTTTAGTGTAGAAAGACAAGTAGCCAGATTCATATCAATATTCAAAACATAATTTTATATACTATTTCAACCTGTGATTCGAGCCTCTAGCAAAAGATAGCTGTGGTACTTCAAACTGACGAGAGACCTTTTAAGTCTGCTTATGATGATAAAAGAAATGAAAAAGAACTTACTATATGATCAATGGGCAATCAGAGGTCTACTGATATATATTTATATATATATATATATATATATATATATATATATATATATATATATATATATATATATATATATATATATATATATATATATATATATATATATATATATATATATAAATTGTCGAAAAGTTACCTGAGAGTGGGCTCTTTAGATTAGTTTTAAAGGGATCCCTTAAAATCTTCTTTAAACCTTCTTCTTTTAGTGTCCGATGTGGAAATCCACAAGGTTCAGTGCTAAGCCCCTACTTATGTCCCTGGGCACTACCTACCATACGTCATTTGCTGGTGACACTGCATTTTCACTAACATCATCCAGTGTGAATCTTTTGATTAAAAAGGCTAATAGAGCCCTGGGTGAACTGGTGCCGTGGATAAACGCCTAATGTCTCAGAAAATAAGATTTATATGAATAGCATAGCTTTAAATCAACTTTCTAAAACCAATTATTTAGGTTTTACCATGATTGTAACTTCAACATGGATACTGCATATAAATTTATGTATAAATATATATTAGGTTAGGTATAAATATACCTAACCTAACCTGATAATTATATTTGAAAAAAACCTATATTATTAACATATTTTATGCTATTCACAATAAATTCTAACTATTATTAGTCAACTAGTTGGAAAATGAATTGTTTTCTGGGGCAATGTTTCTTTCCAGCTAGATGGCGAAATTAAGTTTTGCTGGGGAGAAGTTATTAGTCAGCTAGTTGGCAAAATTAAATTTTTCTGGTGAGAAGTTATTAGTCAACTAGTTGGCAAATTTATGTTTGCCAACTAGTTTTGAAAAGGAAAGTTTTGATATACTCGAATCTCATCTGTGCTATAAACCAATTTTACAAGGAGGAAATGGAAATGCAACCACTGAGAACAAAAGAAATAAAACATGTGTTGCTATAAGAAGTTGGCGATGTTCTCAAGTCACCAAATGTAAATATTTGATTCTACCACATTATATAGTTTTATATTGCTAAGAAATTACAGCAATAAACTGAAAAATATAATTTTATTCTTGTAAAAATTTAATATCACAACTAAATTCACTTTTCACAAGCATATTTCTATCAACATCTTTTGAAGAAATACTCCTAGGTGAGGGCAAATCCGTGCTAACTTCATTGTAATCATTAACAGGAATGTCAATAAAAACGCCATTTGAATGAGATAATGGTTCTGTACTTTGATTTTGATTCAAAAGTGGAGATTTTGAGCTAATGGAGCCATTTAATGATGATTTTGCTCGTGCAGCTAAGTTAGCAGCAGATGAAGCTGTTTTCTTTGCCTAAAAAAACAAAACAAAAAACAATATAAGCGACTAATAGGAAGACAGTAGTTTGAAAAGAGAAAAGTGTTACAGAAATAGTGACAGAGAGAGAGAGAGAGAGAAAGAGAGAGAGAGAGAGAGAGAGAGAGAGAGAGACAGAGTCTGCATTGGAGAAGTTATTAGTCAAATAGTTGGAAAAGGAAAGTTTTGCTGGGGCAACATATATTGTCAACTAGTTGGCAAATTTAAGTGTTGCCAGGGAGAAGTTATTAGTCAACTAGTTGGAAAATGAAAGTTTTGTTGGGGAGAAGTTATTAGTCAACTAGTTGGAAAAGGAAAGTTTTGCTGGGGCAACATTTACTGTCAACTAGTTGGCAAATTTAAGTGTTGCTGGGGAGAAGTTATCAGTCAACTAGTTGGAAAATGACATTTTTGCTGGGGTGAAGTTATTAGTCAACTAGTTGGCAAATTTAGATTTTTCCTATACAGATGGGTTAAATTTTCCAACTAGATGACTAAAATGTTTTTAATTATAAGGAGATTGGATAGTACCATTCTATATAAGCTTATAAACTAATTTTTTAAAATAGTCAAAGAGTGGATATCCGTTGTCCTGGTACTCCCAACCCAAATGTTAATAGCCTATAAAAAAAACAATCAAATTCTTTCTTAATAATTTGAAGGGTTTGTGTTTAGAGGCTTTTCTCTGTAAAATTTTAGTTTAGTTACTTTTTGTTAGCCTATCTTGGAAAGGGGCTAGGTTAGGAAAAATGAAACTTTCAGCAATGAATCCAGGGACAAAAACATGCTCCAGCAAGAGGACTGTTCTTTTACTCATCTATGTGCTAAGATCTTACATCTTTTGACAAAGAACGCTTAAAAGTGAAATCTTAGCACTAAGATCTTACATCATCATTCTGCTCTGATCAGCGGTCTAAGAACAATGATGAGTATATCATCAAAGTTCTCTCATCATTGCTCTATATGGCAGAAAGATGGTGTCCTTCACACTTTTTGCTAACATCAGTGAGCTGTAAGATCTTAGAACAAAGATGAGTTAAAAGAATGGAAATCTTAGTAGAAAAATATAAGATCTTAGTGCAAAAGAATGGGCCTAAGATATGGCCAAGCTTCAATGTTAACCCTCTTCTGATTCCTAAGTTTTTCAGCTTTGGTTTCTTTTTCTCTGGTTTTGATCACTGTTCTATATGGCAGAAAGATGGCATCTTTCATGCTTTTTGCTAACATCAGTGAGCTGTAAGCTCTTACAACAAAATTGAGTTGAAGAAATGATAATCTTTGCAGAAGGATAACAGATCTTAGGCTAGATGTAAGATCTTAGTGCTAAAAACAGCTGTAATGTTTTTTGGTAAATATTTTGTAGTTCATATTATTGACCTACAAATAAAGTGAACATACCACTCAATGCTTTTTTTATGCTCTTTACAAATATAATAAATGCTTTTCTAGCAAGTTCAATTTTAAGCCCTTTTTTAACCCTTGAAAATAATAATTTCATTCTATATTTTTTTTTATATAAAAATGGGTTATAAATTACATTTTTATTCAAACTCATGATTTCCCTACAAATCCATTTTGTAAAAGTTGTATAATTCATAAACATTGATTTGCCAAGTTTAATTGAATAAAAAATTCCAGGTCTAAGCCTAGGAGACCAGTACTACATAAGGAAGCATGTTAAGAAAACAAATCTTACTTCATTATGTGCAGAATAATTGTATTTAACATATTTTACTGGGGGAGAACCTTCATCTTCCCTTCTTTCCTTGTATTTCCTGTTTCCTATCACATTTTTCAATATTTATGTATGTTATCTAAGTCTTGAAAATCATTTATAAACAAACGCTCAAGTGCCATCTGACTAATCTGACCTAAATTAACCTAATTTGTTAGTATTTGCCTATTAATATGTTTTTGTGATAAATTATTAGATAGCACTGATAATGTTTAACTAAATATATAGATTATTTGAAAATGGATGAATGTAGTTAAATCCATGCTGATTTTTCTGAATTTTGTTAAAAAAAAAAAATTGTACAAGAGCGAAAGAAGTGAAGAGGGTTCTCTCCCTGCAAAATGTGTTAACTAGGATTATTCTTTATATTATGAAGTAAAAAATTTTTTCTTAACATTTTTCCCTTTGTACTGCTTGTCTCCCAGGCAATACAAAAATTCCAAACAAATTTGCCATGTTATTTTCTTATTCTGTTAGGCAGCTTAAAAACTGCATTTTCATCTATATGTTGAAAAATACAAAGGCCAACAGAAGAAACATAGTGGACAGAAAAATGGAGAAATTGTTTTGAATTTCTTATCAAACTTAATTATGACAAATCAATGTTTGCAGGTTACATAACTTTAACAAAATAGATTTTATAATGAAATATTGAGTTTGAAACTAAATAAGATTTTCTGCTCCTTTATCACCATTTTCATCTTGTAACCATTTTGCAGCCCCTCATGATGAATCAGATAGCCTAGTTATTGAATCAGATGAGCCTGAAATTACAGACTTTCCCAAAACAGACAAAAGTAAACAAATGTAAAGTTGTTGAAAAAGAAGTCCCTCAATCACATTTTCATTTTTCTTCTTTTTTAACTTTAAATGCAAAAAGCATTAACATTGATAAAATGGGGGAACTTGAGGGTTATTTTCAAGTAACTGGAGCTGATATTATTACAGTTACAGAAGTACATAATCAAAGTCCTGAACATCTTACAACAAGGTTGCAAACAATTTATTAAACTAAGACATCATAATCATCTGTTAGGTAAGAAAGGTAGTTGTGTGATGTATTTTGTACATGAGCAGTTGGCGCTGCAGCTTCTGCAGATTCCCCACATTGATGACAATGATGATATGATTTGACCGAAAAAGCTTCTGAGATCTGTAACTGGTATTGTTTTTGGAGTGTTTTATTGCTCACCTAGTATGGCATCTTTGCAAAAAAAAAGGTCTTTGCTGAAAAGTTAGATTTTGTGTGTTAATTTTATTACTTCTAAGTACCTGAATGTTGGAAATTGTGTTACTTATGATAAGAACAATCTAAGAAGTCAAGAACTCAATCAAATAGTAAAGTTTCCAACTACTAAAGCTAATACTAAACTCAATATAATTTGAACAAATTTGTCAGAATATTATAATGAACCTCAAGACCTACCTTCCCTTGATAGCAGCTATCACTACATGATAAAGTGGGCTCTGCTGCCTTTGTATAGAGTAAAATATGTTGTTGAGAAAGTTTCCTAACAACCTCTTTCAGACAAGGGTCTCTTAGAATTTGGAAATTGGATTACATCTGAGTCCTTGGATGAGGCAGCAATTTTAGTCCTCCAATGAAAAAGCAAAATTTTTGCCAAAGATAAATTAAGAAACAAATATGAAGAATGCTTTCCTGAGAAAACTTTCAAGTAGTGCAACACAGATCATCCTTACATAACCCAAGAAATTAAAGATTTGATTCAGTATAAATTCGACTAAGAAAAGAAGGGAAAATAGGAAATGCTAATGTGCTCTGCAACAAAGTACATAAAATGATAAGAAAAGCTGCAGCTGAGTATTACCACAAAAAATTTGATAATCTTGAATCAAAGCCTAGCATATGATAATAATAATAAATAAATATATTGGAAAAACCCGTCACAATTGAACAAAAGACGGATAAAAAACAAAAGAGAAGAAAACGCACATACAAAACACAACGAAACTTCTTGAAATGAAAATAATCACGAAGGAACTATAATACAACTATGTAAGAATGGCGGTCCACTGGTGGTTACTCGCTTCTACTCTATCACGGTACTTTTCAAGACACGCTTCCACCGCAGTAAATGGGTCAGGTACTGAATACCGCCTCGTTAGGTAAGAATTACTTGTTCTTAATGGCATCTCAAGTAGGACCTTGAGGTACCTGAAGAATATTCTTCTTATAGTTACTTTATTCGAATTTGTAAGTAACTTCCAGAACGGCGAAACGTAAAGAACATGGGGTAAGGCAACAGCAACAAATATTTGTGCACGCAGCGACCTATTTAGATTACGCTTGGATGAAACCGAAGCTCCATAAGCTGACCTGATCTTCTTCTCGATGTGCTTTACAAGCAGTGCTCGTGTATGCTGAAGAGTTTCACCGATCGGCAGACCCAGGTATACAATTGACTTAGAGGGCATGACCACCTGAGACCCTAGTTGGATTTCGGGTTGAGAGGCATTCCAGTTAAATAACAGTACTTCACATTTTGTCACATTAAAACTCAACCCAATTTCATCATACTCCATCTCCAAAATTTAAAGTTAGATTCCAAAGAAGACAAAATTCTTGAAAAGTTTAGAAGGTCATCTGCAAACCCAACTAGGGACACGTCAATGCCTTTAAAAATACAGCAAGGGGTCACTTTTGACTGGGCCGTCGATATGCTGTTGTTGAACAGATCAGGTGATGATACGGCTCCCTGTTTTATACCTTTCTTCACCACAGCAAACCTACGACTTGATTTACCTGACAGTTTAATACAGACCTTGAGCCTACTATACATGTCGTTCAAGGGTTTGACAATAGCACGGTCAACTCCGGACTTTCTCAGCTCAACCATATTCTGAGAATGGATACCCGAATCAAAAGCCCGCCGTACATCATATTCACCTATAGCTAGGCTTTCTTTCGAAATGTGGGCATCCAGTAGAACATTTGCAACTACATGCAAGGCATGGGCACATCCTAAGCCAGCTTGGAATACAAACTGGTGGGGAGGCACTTTGCAACTAGCTTTAATGTCCGAAATTATGAGCTTTTCAAATAGCTTACAAAACACAGATGATACAGTAATGGGTCTGTATGACGATGGTTCATGAGCAGGTTTACCCTTTTTCAAAACTGGAGTGATCACACCTAAACAGAAAATATCCGGTACAATACCATGTGTTAGTATAATTTGGTAAGCTATTGCTAAATGCTCCGATAGAACTGGACCACCATTCAGTAGGTGTAGAGCACAGATTTGGTCGGCACCGGCGGATAATTTCTTCTTTATTTTTTGACAAAGGTGGGTTATTTTCGCACTAGAAATCACGAGGTAATTATGCTCTTTCGTCATAAGCTGATCGAGCTCTTCGCTAAACTTTTTATTTTTCACTTCATCTGGTGGGGAGAATTCAGCAGCAAAATAATCTACCCATATTTCCTCATCTATATCACTCGCATTTTGTCCCGTACTTTCTACAGGCCTGGCACGGAGCTTCCAGACCAAATTAGGGTTTTCAATGATTTTTGAAACTGTTTCTCGTTTAAGGCTACTACGATGTTTTCGTAGCTCTTTCGCGAACCGCCGTTTTGTATAAACCCGCAATTCATTGACTACTCCGCTTCTTGGCCGGTCGCACTCGTGCCAAACCCCCAGCCAGAACTTAGCAGCTGCTCTTGCCTTCACAAGCTCACTGTTAGAGGCCCATCCTGTCACTCGTGACCCACGTCGGTCGTGACAGAATGGTAAAGCAACCATGTCAGCTACTCTCAAGGAGTGGCAAATTTCGCAGAAATAAATGTTCAGTTGCAGGCGCATCTCACTTTCTGTTAGGCCACAATCCCACTGTAGGAGGTGGACAGGCACTTTAATTTTCATCAAAATTTGTTCACAATTGAGCTGGAACTGCTCACGGACTACTTTTTTCCAATCACGTGCTGGCTCAGGCTTGGTTTTTGGAGCACACTGGGGACTGACGGATGGTATTGCAAAAGAGAGAGGTAAATGATCCGAATAGGCACCGTCAGATCCAACCGAGACTGACTCTAGGTCCAGTTTGTAAGTTACTACATGATCAAGATTTGAGACGGTTTTTGCGGTACTGATATAGGAATAGCACTTATCCTTCTTAGCAACTTTAAATCCGCTTGGTAAGGCGCTCAGCAATAGTACAGCCCGAGGGCAGGAATGATCGTCGAGATTGCAGTTAAAGTCACCAAGAATTATAACAGGGCATGATTTCTGGACTACACTGAGGAGGCACTTTCCGAGCTTCTGGCAAGCTTTTGCAAACTTTTTTTCTGAAGCGATGTCATTGTAATTGGTTGGTAAAAAAACATTTACGAAAAACACGCCATGCATTTTGGCAGCTTGGAACCATTCATTCTGCTCGACACACACGGGGGCCCCGAGTTAGAGCGCGTGATTATGGCTAGGCCACCAGAGGGACGACCCCGAGTCCCAGATCTTCGCGCAGGTTGAACGAGGTAATGCATATCCGAGGAAAACTTTAGAAGGTTTACACTATCATTGGTCAGAAAGTGTTCCTGTATGCAAATACAGTTATATTCTTTAGAAAGGTCGGTTAGAAGGGGGATTCTGTCCAACACTTTACCGTTCATATTCCAGCAGAATATTCGATTTTCCATTTACGTGCTAGTGTTAGGCTGGGCTTTGTTAAAGGGGCAAGCAGCATGGTAGCAAGAGTGTCTACTAGAGCCGCAGTTTAGGCATTTTTGCGGATTACTACATGGGTTGTCCTTACTAGAGCTGTGACCATCGCCACCGCAGCGTGAACACCTTTCTGGTTGCGAACAGTCAGCTGCTAAATGACCAACATCATGGCACTTGAAACACCTCCTCGGTAGAAAGCGGAACTCTTCAATCCTGAACAGTTCTAAACAAATCTTCAGCGGGTTCGCGATAGCGTTTTCAAGTGTTTGTCGACTTGCATAGAATAACTTGAACGCTCTCGTAGATCCGCATTGCGCCACTTTGTCGCAACCAGCAATTTGACAGAGTTCACTCTCGCTAACTGATGAGGGTACTCTTTTCATGATACCGACAAACTGGGGACCTTTGACTTTAGTGGTTATGTTCTTCCTTTTCATTGCTTCTGCAAGTTGGGTAGCGGCATCTCGAGACTGGACAAGAATCTTCCATTCATCGTTGTTACATTTCAGAGTAAGAGAATCGGAGCTTACGTCGCTAGGGCAAACCTTTGCAATGAAGTCTTTCCGGGATTGTGGGGACGTTAACTCAGGCGGCATATCGTTTGCTTTCACAACCACCGAGTAAAGTGGCTTTGATGGCGGATTCGCTGCTGAGCGGGGAGTGGGTGAGCCCTGGGAAATAGCATCGCTTATGGTAGTACATTGCTGCGATACCCCGGCGAGCTGCTGAGCACACTGTTCAGATGCAAGTTTGATCTTATCCGCGATAGCCCCTAATCCGGCATCAAACTTTCGACACATCTCGTTTACTTTTATTCTCACGCAGGCACTGACCTCATCAGGGCAGGTGGGCACTTCCTGCGGATCAAAAATTACGAAAGTAGGCAAGGGCTTTTTCTCTTTAGCGCAAAGGGCTAGGATTTTCGCCATTTCCATCACGTTATCAGAATCGTTTGCCGTTTTACGATAGACGTAATCAAAACCAAACTCATTGGCACGCGGGATAAGTTTATACTTCGCACTAAGAATTTATGCATGATCAAAGAATTCCACAGCTCGCTTAACAATGCTTTCCATTTTGTTCCCCGCTTGCATGGATCGCGTGAGGAAATTCAGTACAGCATTGCGTACGAGAGTCCCCATTGCTTACGTCACAGCATTCAACGCAATTTTTGGATAGCGTACACCGGTATAAGGGAAGCGTCGGGACCTGCTCACCTAGTCCCCGCAATTTAAGGGTAACTAAATACCAGCAGGTACGTACGGCTCTTGCGGCAGGCACCCGCCCCTCTTATGCTTACACCCTGTATACGTTTAACTATCGGGACTATTATTTCGCGGCTCGCTTTGCATGGAAAATTCTTCAAAAGAATTTGATTTTAGACGACCAATAATTCTTCAATAATTCTTCAGACAACCAATCCTCACTCGCCAGCCGATGAAATTCAGCAAAGTAACCTTGACTAGACTGAAGCCTATGCTGAAGTCATTTACTATCTAAATCTCTTGACAGAGGTCTTGTAAGATTAGCCTAATTAGACAAACACATTTAAATCACACAATCTTCAATTCTCTGGTCTGTTGGTGGCTTTTTGACGAAATTTCACTGGACTTTGAATATGATAACCAAACTTTCCAAACGTTTTCGGCTGCCGACTTTTTGGCTGATTTTTCAAATTCGCCCAAAAGAAATTATATTGGCAACTTCGGAGCGGCAACAGCGACAAAGAAAAGTAGAAATCAGGGCACGTTGAAATCTCTAGGGAATTACACTTATATATCACCAACTAGAAACAAATCAAACACAATAAAAATCCAAGGTAAGTGAATATAGTATAACACTTTAGGGTCTAATTAATAAGGAAAATAACACACTAGGTGAGGAAAAATGTCTTTGACTCACTATTTGAGGCAATAATCCACAATTAGAAATTCATAATAACACATGGGTTTGTTGATGTTAGCGTTTGTTTTATTAGAAAATAAAACAAATTTGTGGAAAATCCTCTAGTGGTGTTGATTTTTGTTCAGATTCTAATGATGAAATAGTTGCTAACAAGTGAAGTGGTCATTTGGCCAGAATAATCCAGTCTTTGCTGCCTCTTGATGTAAGTAAAACAAACCAAGATTATTAGAAAATTCCACATGATGGCACACCTTTACCTACTGTTTCTGAGGATGAAGTTTTTAGTAAAATAAAGAAACTTAAACAAACTAGTATAACTCCCATAGATATTTTGATTAAACTTATAAAAGCATTTCCTGACAAATTGACTAAGCTGCTAACACAAATTTTTAATTGCATTTCAACTTCTTCAGTTTACCCACAGATATTAGAAAATGGGATATGTTACTCCAATCCCTAATAAAGATACTGAACTTAATTTTGATGGTGTGAGGCCAATCACTTTGACCCCCTTGTTCAGCAAAATGTATGAAAGTTTGTAGCAAATTGGCTAAAAGCTGAAATTGAGCCCCTCCTTCATTCTCATCAGTACAGTAACAGAAAGAACACATCAACATTCCATTATCTAGTCAGTCTTTTACATTTTATTTTTAAACATGTTGGTGAGCCTGGTAAATGGCTAAACTTAATAATAATTGATTTTAAAAGGCTTTCAATTTGATTGATCATAACATCTTAATTTCTAAGCTTTTAATTGATTTTAGAGTGAATCCTGCTGTTGTGAAAATCATTCAGACAGGATTCCAAAAGCTGTCAACACTTTACCTATACAACTTGTGTTTTGACTGCTTTTCTTTGAGTAAAAAGTACTTTTATGTGGAAAAATCGTATTTTTAGACAGAATCTTTTGACAAATTTCAATAGGCCATTAAAATTGCCAAATAGCATTGCTACTATGCTACCCCACTTTTTTCACAGTGGGCCCTGGGCTTAACATGTCTTTCAAAATTCGTGTTTGGGTTTGTTACTTGTTCTCTCACTGTAAATGTGCTGGATATATCTTCAGTATTTTCCCAAACCATACTGGCAGATATGAACATCTAACTGTATCTGGTTTCTAAATTGGGCCACAAAATACTAACTTTCCAAAATTTGAAGATATTGTCTATGCTGTTTTCGAATCTGACTGGGATCTATCTATTGTTGCAATACATAGGATTGAATCCTTGTTCTGAAATTGCAGCTTGTGTCTCTGTGTCAAATTCTTCTAATTCATATATTGAAAAGGAAACTCAAGCAATCTGTAAAAGAACATAATTTCAATAACTATATTACAAATGATGTTATTGGTGTGGAAATATTCATAAAGGACATATTGGGAATAGAAGTAAATTGCTGGTTAAAAATAGACCAGAAATTAAATGGAATAGGCTTAAATTATATCATATTGTCATTTGGTACAAATCTGAATATTACAGAAGCCATTATAAGCATTGCTGAAAAATGTTGACCTCAAACTAACAAACAACAAAAGCTAGCAATTGTTTTTTTCTTAGTTTATCTTAGTATCATAATTGCACAATTTATAATTTGTTGATCAAGGTAGTCTGTTGTCAAACTGACTCATTTTGTTTGTTTCAAATGGGAAATTTGCATGTTGTTTCTGATTTTTGTTTTTTAGGACAAAGAACCCAGAAATTTGATGGTGAATCACCTGGAGATGTAATCTATCTGAGAGAGATAAGTGAAAACTCAAGTTGACTTGATACAATAGACCTTTCTGATCAACCCATGTTTAAGAAAGGTAATTAATAGTTCTAAGACTTAGCCAAATATTGAAAAGCATTTTTTGCATTTTGTCCTTTATTGTATTTGTTTAGAAAATGTAGTAAAGGAGCTTAATATTTCTAGTGTCATCCAAAGTGAAAAAGCTAAAAATGATTTCAACTGATATTGGACTCAGGTTCAAACATTGATGGGACCAAGGATTTTTGCATGTTGTTGGGTGATTTTTTTTTTACCTCTATTCCTGGGGGGAATGGGAGATATTTGGAATCTGTCTTATCATGGTGAATCCTTCCTTTTGTATGGTGCTTGCAGGCTTGATTAATTACTGAAGCTCATTAGAAGAAATTCTCCCTTCAGACAGAGCCAAAATTTTACTGTATATGTTTACTCCTGATCTTGTATTTGGGCCTAACTTAGTTTGGAAAAATCCTTTTCAGATGTATGAAGTTCGCTATTGCAATGAAATATGCATCCCTGTCTTTATCTCAATTGCATTTTCTTATCGGATAAAAGTAAACACCAAAGTTACACAATCAAAATTAACCTATGTTGAAAGTCAAGTTGAAAACGAATGGAAATGACTGTCAATAACAAAATACCGTCAAACCCGTTACTTAAACGGAGTGTAATTAGGTAATAGTTAATTCAGATATTATATTTGGTCCATTTCTTTGAAAAGTATAGAAAATAGAAGCTGAAAAAAATGTTTATCATCAAACCAATCAAACTAAAGTAACACAAAACCTAATCAGAGCTTAATTAGGGAATAATCTAAAGAAAATAGATGCTAAATAAAATGTGTTGCATCATGAAATAACAGATTTTAGTATTCTTTGCTGAAAATATTTCTTTGGGAGCTATTCTATTCATGCCTAAATTCCCCTATCCAGTATCTTCTGAATATCTTCTAGATTTAGCAGAGTTGCAGATTTACTCTCATGTATTTGTTCACATTGAAAGTTTATTTACAACTTTTTTAGAAGCTGATGAGACATTTTTAAACGAGAATATCCAACAGTTTGGGATAATGAATCCTGTCATAGTTCCCAAGGAGGAGGAAAGCACTTCACTCATTGCAATGAATATTCCTGCAAAATCTAAAACTGAGTCAGAGTGTCTTAATTTGGATTTAACTACTATCAAGGATGAAGGTATGCATTGTATATCACCATCAGGTATAAAACCTCCTATCAAGGTAACTACTATCAAGGATGAAGGTATAAAACCTCCTCAGCTCATGTATTTCTTCTCAAATATGAAACCACGTGTTTATTTGCCTTTGAATCTGTTTGAACAGTTAAACAATAGCTAAAATTTTTAAGGTTTAATTGCAAAAGTTAGGCAAAACAATGTTGTATTCTTTGTAACAATTGTCAAGTTTTCAAATACGACCCTGCTTGGCATTGGCAAAGCTTGGTCCTTGCTAGGAAAACATTGTCCAATGATGTCAATTCAGTATCAATTTTAGTTAATCACAAGATAGATCTACTGTTAAGCTTCAAAATTTACTTGCTAGTAAAATGGTTCAAAGTGGTAATGGAGGACTGGTGCAGTCACTCTGTGACCTTAATGCACTGAACACGTGTATAAGCAAAAAGTGTTTTTCCCTTTTTATCATCACTAATCAATTAAACATGTGTGCAGGGTTAAAAGCGTATAGATTATAGATTAAAAGTACAAATAAAAGTGTCCATTTCCCCCATTATGTGGATATTAATAATTTTCTTAGGTTAAAGAGATTAGAGAATTAGATACTTTGTTCTTTAAATACAATGTGCTAGGTATTAAGGGCGAGCAGTTTGATTTTCCTGAGGTGAGGAAAGGCAAAATGTTATTAGTGCATCTACACCTGGCTGCAATTATTATCTACAATAAAAAGAACCTGTATTGCTTTGTAATTGAGTTAAAAATCAATTTTTAATAAAAAAAAAGGAAGAGGATCACAAAATCTAAAACAAGTTGTAGTATTTTTTTGCAAGAACTTACTATGAATGAAGCAATCAAACCTAAACTAGACAGTCTTAGGCTAATATCTGTACTTCTTGTGAAAATATGTCTTTGAAGGCTTATTATTCATTCTTTTTCATTCAATTCCAGTGGAGCAGCATTATTGCTTCTGAATACGAGTTCAAAGTAATTTTTGTTAGAAGCAATAACTTACACAGAACAATTTTTTAACAATGAAAAAAACTGAAATGTAAGGTCAGGATAGTAAGCGTGTGACTTATTTAATGGTCCCAGTCCTTACTCATTTGGAAACATTGGACCTAAAATCGTAATGCTCATATTCCCCCCTTTCCCTTGCTGGCTTGAAAATCACTGGATATAAATTTTCCTGCTTGTGCCTTACAGGAAAATATTCAGCTGTACAAACTTTTTTTTTGTAACCATACTGATTTTTAAAGAAGTGACATTTTATCCATTAACAGGTTTGAGAGGCTAGTATGTATTTCCTTTGATACATTTTGCTACTCGTTTATATTTATTTCTTTTTGCTCCTGGTTAAACCTCTCATGAGAATTAATGGCGTAAGTGCTTAGGGTTTAATATTGATATTTACTTTTAAGTATTGACCTTCTATTTGTTATATATGGGTTGGTTGCATATAAGTTATGGGGGAAAATGTAGAGGGTTTTTTGTAGGTTTGGTTTGTAACTTGAGTTACAAGTTTTTTTTTCTTGCTTTCCAGTTTTACAAAAAAATAAATAAGGAAAAGTGTCTTGTTAGATTAGGAAAGATAAGATGACAAATAATTTACTCCAAAAATTTTCGCTTTTTCATTCTCTGCCTATGGTTTTTTTGACGCTGCATAATACAAAGTCAAAAAGATTATTCTGTGTGGCAGCAGCTTCATCAGCTTTTTACAAAGGAAAACCTATGTCAAACCTACCAAATTAGTTTTCTCTTTTTTTTTCACTGTTCAGTGTGGGTAACTGGAGACCCTGGGGGAACTTTGCACGTGACTGGCTATTTCTGTAACGACCTACAAAAATCATAAGAAATCTTGTTTTCAATTATGAATAGACCTAAGATGGGGGAAGAATGTTTTCCCCGTCTTTTTGGTGTCCTTGGTAGGTGCGTGTGTATGGTATCACAGCCAACTCTGTGGTTCACTTTGGTGTCCTTGGTGCTTTAAATAGTTCTTGGTTCTTCTTTTTTTTTTTTACAGGACTACGGGAATAAGAGAATTTTGTGATAAGATGCTATGATTAGCTAAAGTTCTTTGTACTCTAAAAGGAACTTATATTCCTTTAAAATTGGATATATATTCAATTTTGCTACAAAAAGTAAAGTTGAACATTGAAATATAGACAGTTTTTTTGTACAAGGATTTACGACGAATTGATTTTGATTTTGGCGAAAAAATTAGACCTTCCTAGAAAATTATTAGGCGTTATATTTTCATGATAGTGTGTCATTGAAAACATTTTTACTCGTGATTTTTGTTCAGTTTTAGAGGAGCAGCAGATTTAATCTCGTGTGTTGGTTCACACGATTTATTGGCACATTTTTTTTCAGCATTTGAAGACATATTCCCAAATGAAGACAAACTATTTTTGGGTATTATAGAACCTGTTTCATCACCTAAAAACAGAGATATTGTTTCTGTTATTTCATCCAGTATATCAACAAACCTTGAACCCGATTTTGACTCTCTTAGACTGGACTTATCTACTACCAAGAGCGAGGGTATGTTTTCAAATATTCAGACTTTTTATGGATCTATTTATGTAAGACCAAGTGACTTTTTGTGTGCGTACACATAGTTGTCTGCACTGAAAATCAAGCTAGAAACTTGAAAATTTTTGCAAAATATATTGAAACCATCAGAATGGACATAGGCAATACAAGTACCAAAAATCCAAGCTGAAATAGAACTATAACCAGCAATATATTGTGATGTTAACCAGCGCTTGTAGCAGGGGCGTAGATTGTTCTTGTAAGGAGGTTTAAATTATTACCCCCTCTTGACCTCTGCTCACTCCAGGCCTTATTTGCCTCTAAATCTTGTTTTTCCTTTTCAAACAGCTTCAAGGTAAAGGAGTTGGCAGTATACCCTTAAAGTCCAAACCGGCGGTGCCGATCTCCGTTTCAAGGCCCTTCAGCCATGAAAATCAATGGGAAGGGGGGGTTTGGTTTGGGCCCAGCCAGCCTGTGCTTTTGGATACCCTTCCTGCTTACATTTCCCAGATTTCTCAAGCTACCCATTTAGAGCTGGGTGGACTCTGACTGAGCTTACAGATTCATACCACTGACCACCGTCCCAAACAAAATAAACGGCCACACCAGGAATCAAACCCCCGCCGCTCGGACGAAAGATTCTAAATCCAATACGCCAACCACTCGGCTAGGGAGGCTAGCTGATCTTCAGCATAAATGAAATGCTGAAGCTCGGCTTTAGCTTCAAGCATAAATTAAATTTATTATTACATTTTAAATTATAAATACATCATTTATTAAGTTATAAATTTTATTATCCATTCAATGCAAATGGCTGATCTCTCAATTTGGCTTATTTCTGCCATTTGTGATTTTTGATAATTTATGTCTCTTTGAACTATTTATTGGATATTTAATTTCCCGCCTTCAGGGTTGTTTAAGATTTAACCCAAAAGTGTGCATGGCGGCAAAGGTCTGAGGTGGGTGAGCTTATGAGGGGATGGGGTTACACTGGGCTTTATCTACGAGGGCCGAAGCTCCTTGTGGGTAGAAAACACTGCAAATGTCAGTAAATTGCTGTAGGTCGTGCGAAATCTCCGAAAAAATTTATAGAATATAAAATCCAGATAACTTTGCGTAAAGTAATGTTTCCTTTCGTCGTGTCAGGATTGGAGGCCCAAGCTGCTGGTGGTAGTGAGCAAGTGAGTATAGCAACGAATGTGGGTATTCGCTGATAAAGTGAAAAAATTCAGATTCAATAAACATGGCCAAACAAGTAAGGGAGGACTAGTTGCATTTATTTTTTTCACCTTAGTATATTTGGCATGCACATTAACAAAATTCCTTGCTTTGTATTTTTGTCATCATTTATAGATTCAAACAGTTTCAATTTTATGTGAGGATTGGAGGATTTTAATGATATCCCCTCCCCTTTAAAAACTCATTAACATTTTCTCATTACTTCAATAATTCTTGCCCTAAAAAATAGCGGAGGGTTTTAATGATTTCCCCTCCCCTTTAAAAACTCATTAAAATTTTCTCATTACTTCGATAATTCTTGCCCTAAAAAATAGCGGGGGATTTTAATGATTTCCCCTCCCCTTTAAAAACTCATTAAAATTTTCCAATTGCTTCGATAATTCTTGCCCTAAAAAATAGCGGGGGATTTTAATGATTTCCCCTCCCCTTTAAAAAACTCATTAAAATTTTTTCACTACTTTGATAATTCTTGCCCTAAAAAATAGCAATAATTAATCGCAATAATTCATGGGATATTGTTGCCCTCCGAAAAATTTTGGCAATCTGGATGGACACGGTGCCCTTTTGACAATCTGGATGGATATGGTGTCTTTTTATTCAGTTTAACATCCCCCTCAATATTCTCACAAACCTTCAATTTAATACCCTGCTCTTCCTCAGATGTTGCCCAAGCCCACCTTATCCAATATATACCAAATGTGTTTAAATATTTGCTAATTTATATTATTTGCGGCCCTTGTTACGGGACCTATAGAGACTTTTCATCCTTGGAGACATATTTATTAGCTCTCCCAAATTTTGATATAATTTTTTGAAGGGCATTAGAGGGGTGGGGGGGATTTCCCCTTTCATGAGTTTTTAGTCTTAAAAAGGGCTATAAATTACAATTTTCAATCAAATGAGCCCCCTGTGGAGTCTCTGCAATCAACCCTTACATTTGAAGTAGGTCTGGACGATAATTTGGCTCAAGACCCATTAATAACGTGTTAACTTAGACCCCAAAATTTATTTTTGACATTTCACGTGTTGCAATATTAAACAGTCGTCTGGCTTCCGAGTCTGAGTTAAATGGAACAATTTTGAAACAAAATCTGCATCCTTCGTAATCATGATTTATACAAGCTACCATTTAGGTGTATTTTAAAAGATTACAGCGTCGTCTGTAACACTCTTCATTCCAATTTCATAGTCGTAAATGGCCATTCTCTCTTTATCAATAATATTCCTTTCTCAAAACACAGGGTTAAAACTAAATTGGAGAATTCTTTTTGGAACTTGATAACCTGGAAAAGTATGGCCAACAAATCGTTGCTTTTCTGTATCGAATATGTTTTGATGTTTCAAGTATAATATACCTTCTATTTTAGATGTCCCAGTTCTCCTGCCGTTTTGTAACAGTGCGTCACCGGAAGTGCGGTCGTCTGAAATAATTGAAGAATTGGATACTGGATCGTTTTACCCACACTTAGTGGAAAGTTTAAGTGGTTTAAGTAATCACTGTAACCATAAATGCGATGCTTATTCCGAAAAGAAAGATTACACTTTAGTACATTATTCAGATGCTGTAAAGCAGCTTGAACTTGAAAAAGGATTTCCTGTTGTCCTGTTAAAGAAATTGAGCGAAAAACCGTTCAAGTGCGTTATGTGTAATAAAAGGTTTTCCTGTGCTGCAACTCTAAATGTGCATCAAAGAATACACAAT
>NC_142813.1:54201920-54237147 GCF_049724085.1 Artemia sp. Qi Xiang Cuo
GGGTACTTAGGCTAGGTTAGTTAGGTTACGTATTTAATATATGCTATCCTTTACCACCACTCAACACCTTGCTCTTTACGCTCAAGTTTTTTTAGAAGTTTTAAAAATACATTTTAGCCTATTGTTCTAATTAAACAGTCCTTGCGTCTCAGGAGTCATTCTGAAACAATTGGAACAAAATTCAAACTTTAGTGTAAAGAGCGAGACGATCAAGAGAGAGTAACCCCCTTTATACACGTAATAATTTCTTTCTGTTTTAAGTTTTAATACTGCTCCTTACATTTATATAAAAAAACTTGTTTTTTTTTTTTAATTCAGATCGTTCTTAATTAATACCACGAAATCTAGTCCAACCTTCACGGAGAAACCCGCTCTAAACGAAAATATTCTCTAGAACGTTCAATCCCGGTGAAAATTTATCCCAAACAATTACTCTTAACCACTTCGCGCGTAAAATTGAGACGGAAAAGAGAAAACAAGACATAAGAAAAACTTTGTAAGAGAATTCTGGCCAATTCCCCCACTGTATAATCTTCCCTGAAAATTTCACTCCCAGGAAAATCCATTCACCTTGAAACATTTACCTGTGGAAATCCACCCAGCAGAAAATTTGCCCCCCCCCACCCGCTAATGTATGCATACACCTCAATAAGATACACTATGTCCAAACAATCGCCCAAGTTATAACCTAAAAACCTATTCCCTGGGGCGGTGGGGGGGGAATCTTATACCTGAACGCATGTTTATTGGGCCTTTTAACTATGATGAACAAAATGCCTATCTCAAAATTTTAATCAGACGATTTTGGTGAAAAGGTACATGGGAGGGGGCCTAGCCCTCTCCCACGCACCTTATTGTTATACACCTAATTGTTATACCTAATTGTTATTGTTATACATCTAATTGTTATACAGATCTAAAGTTCCATAGATTCCCTGTAGGAATTTACTTATTATGTTACCCTTATGATTATCATGATTCAAAGTTCCTCCTAAAAAAAGAGTTCTAATACTTTCAGTGAAAACAGCCTCTTAAAACGGAAATTGTCTGACTTTTATGAGTGTAAAACTTCATTGTTTGAACTGCTGGTTGACTGTTGTTCCCCACTAATTAATGACCTTATTTTAGAACATCTGGCAGAAGTCATCCTTCAAATATATCCATTCAAGCCTTCGTTTATCCAGTTTATTTTATTACCAAATATGTGGAAAATCAACAAGTGCACCATACCTTTAGTATTTTGTTATGTTTTACGTGTATAATGACTGAAAATATTGCGGAAACAAATTTGGCATGGCAAAAACCGTTAAGTTAGTTTTAAACTTGAGGAGCTAAATGTGATGATCGAGAACTTGATGAAGAATAGAGTAAGATTTAAGGTACTAGACAAGATAGACTGAGAAACATAATCGAATTTCGTTTTCAGATGAGTAAAGATCAGCCGTCTATTGGACAGTTTTTTCAAGCCTATTGGAAGACAGCACGCCTCAGAATAGAATTCTGTCAAGACCTCTACAATTTCATTGACAGAAGCCCCAAAAGGGCTGGTGAGTTTGTTGATATGCAGAAGTTCATGGAGTTTGACGAACACAGAATCCTGCATCATGTTACAACTAAGTGGCTTTCCCGATTTCCAGTTATTATATGTTATCTCGAACATTGGGACTATTTGATGCTTTTCTTCCCGAGCGAAAGCTTCAAAGAAGGAAACAAGCCAGTCAAAACCACAGCTACACACAAAAAATAGTTGTCCCCGACATTTAAGGCTTATTTTGCTTTCCTCGGACTTATCCTATCATTTGTTACTTACCTCAATTGGTTGTTTCAGTCACAGAATACCAAAATTCACATCTTCAAAAGTCAAGTTAATGAGCTGCATATAGCAATTATCAACCTCTTCATGACACCGAACTACGGGAAGACGACAGAAACACCTTTGCTACAGCTCTGGGACCAACAGCAATTTCGAGACATGAAAGAAGTAAACTGTAGTAGTCGTGTAAAGGTTATGTTTATTAGCAAGAAAATTTCATTATTACCTGCAACTGCCTTCAAAATGGTTTGTACGGAATATATTATAGAGCTGAGCAATGAAATTAGGAAAGGTTTTTCAGTTCTCAATACTCCTCGGTTAAAAACTTATACACAGTTAAACCAAAGACAGCCATTCCTCCAGACAACTCGAACCTAATCATTGTCTCACAACTTGTCCAGTTTCCAAATTTGGCAAAGGAAAATAATGTGCAAAACATTGGCGAAGAATGGAAAAGGATGCCTTTTTGCACTGATGTTAAAAATTGTGCACATTCTGACACGGTTTACTTCCGGTTTAAAGGGATGGAATGATGTGATGGTCCTTAATTCAAAAGTTTCTCAATCCTTGCTGCAGTCCACAAGAAAATACTTCTCTTAGTATATTTTTTTGCTTGTGCCGAGAGGGCGTTTTCAAGTGTTAATTTGAACGAAACAAAGTTGAAAAATAGACTCTGATTAATTACCCTAAATGCCGTTCTGAGTACTAAACAGTTTGGTATTAAGGAGTGGAAACCCCCCATGAGCGTAATGACACACCCCAAGTGTCAATACACTGAAAAAGGGTACAGAAAATATGCAACTGCAAGTGCCACTATGCCTTTTGACTCAGATAGTGATGTTTAATGTTATACTTTTAATTATTTTCTGATGTATAGCTTTTGCAGTATTGTTGGAAACTCTGATAAGCCCAAGCTTATAAAGACAGTTCCAATTTAAAAAATAGAAGTTCCCATTATCCAGATGTTTAAGAGGATTTAATAAATAATGAATGACATAGCCTCTATGGTGCCATTCTTTGGGGTATATCAAGATCAACCTTACAAGGTGAGTAAAGGATCTTCTAAAGGCATTTTGGAGAAAAATGTTGTTCCAACATTACAATCTCCAGTACATACTAATTAGACCATAGGCCCCAAAGTTATTTCTTTAATCAGTCTAAATTTAAAAAGAATTTCTTTTCTGTATTGTTTGTAGTCGGTAGCTTATATTAGGTGAGGGTTACAGGAAGGATCCTCCCCTCTATCGAGATCTTCAAAAAAGGGAAAAGGGGGATTTTTATACATACTAGTCAATGGAAAATTAGGTTTCAGCAATTGCTTTTCCGCAATATTTTGTAAGAATACAAGGTTAAAATGTAATCTCAGATCCGATTTGTGTTATAATGTTTATTTGGGATCAATTTCAAGTAATGCTATAAATGGTCGTAAATGGCCAAAACAAATATTGTTGGTCTGTAGCAAATTGTTTCCATAGTGATACATGTTACTCCGAACAATTACTTCAAGTACTGTCAGGAGTAATATACTGCATTAGAGGAGAAAGAAAAAGAAAGGAATGGAGAGAGAAAGTGAACGAAACTGTCTCATAAAGAAAGAAAACTAGCAACAATTGGATTTTTAAAAGCCAAATGAAAATATTGAAAAAACCCAACCAAGCAAATATATCGAGAGGACAAATGCCTCGCCTCTTCAGTGCAAAATGAAAAAATATCTCCAAGGAAATTGCCGAAGAAAAAACCACCAAAAAACACGCATTGAAAATCAATATAAAAAGAACCAAAAAACCAATGAAAAAACCAAAAACTAAAAAGAAAAATAAAGTTCAAAACAGCTAAAAATTATAACAATTAAATCAAAATACCTAACAATCAGAAAAACAAGTTATTTACCAATATTCATGATTTGCACAAAATTTAAAAATTTATTAGCTTTGTTGTTTTTTTACTGTTTCAATTTGGCCTATAAAACCCCCATTTTTATTCGTTTTTTCTTTCTTGATGTTATGTCAGGCCACTATAGCTTAAGAAATTATCTTAATGAAAATCTCTTCTGCCAAATTTTCATAGATTCTACTTTATGTCATCGACGACCCGCGTGTTAAGCAAAGTGTAGAACACGGAAAAAAATTTGGGATATGGCACAATTTTTTTATATGTTATACATGTTAAATTCAATTTGCGCTGCATTTTGGCTTGAGGTGTTGGTAACACTGGAGGGTAGTGTAAAAGTTATAATATATTATACATCGTATTGATTTGGAATTATAAGTTATTGAGAAACTGTCAGATATAAATTGGTCACTCTAACAACAAGTTGATATTGGTTTACATATAAATGTGGGCTACAATGGTTAATTTGTTCCATTGTGTTACATCAAAGCATGGTTGCCACCCTGACCTAGAAGAATTTACTAAATCGGAGAAGAAAAATTTACTAGATCGCATCTGTTTTTACTAAATGCTTAAAAAAAATTTTTGCGCGTGCGGCGACACCGCACGCGCACCATCCAGCATCGATTTTTACTATAGGAGGATAATCAATACGATTTTCACAATCTTTTTCTTCTTTTTCTCTTTTCCTTTTTCTTTCGTTTTCATAGTATGATTGATATATATATATATATATATATATATATATATATATATTATATATATATATATATATATATATATATATATATATATATATATATATATATATATATATATATATATATATATATATATATATATATATATATATATATATATATATATATATATATATATATATATTTCAGCATTTGATAATTGCATACTTTTTTCGAAAAAGATGCATGGGGACTTCAATCCAGTTTGGGGATTTTAATTTAATTATGGCGAGTGGTCATTGGCTTTTTCACCATTAAATTTGTTAAATTAAAAGCAGTTTTTCATTTTTTTCAGAAAAAAAAAATAATATTTTTAATATATTCAAAGGCTAGGAAACTATAGATATGGTTTCCACAATGTATAAGGACGCGTATAAGACATCAGTTTAGAGTTCTTGAGATACGATCTCACCTCGAGAGGAGTGCGCTGATCTCAGAGGTACTGCAATACCGGGTCAACGCGTGAAGGGAGCAGAACAAGCCTCGACATCCCTCCGGTTTTCATAAATCAGTTCGATATTCTGGGCCCCATCTAGGAACCGTATCAGATATTAAGATGATAAGAGTAGATACTACACTTTTATCAGGGTTGCCACCGTCAGTAGAATTTTACTAGATCTAGTAAAAAAAAATCTAGTAAATTTAGAGCATCTAGTAAATTTCCCGAAATCTAGTAAAAACTAGTAAAAAGTCCCGAAATATATATATATATATATATATATATATATATATACGTCATACGTCATAACGAAAGGTACGAAAGCGGTAGGTACGCTTTTACGTCATAACGAAATTTAGAGACATCCATTTAGCAAAAGAAAAGTAAAATTTTTATGCAAATTTGTTTACTTATTCAATGACGGTGAGCCAAAATAAAAGCTGCATTAACTAAAAAACGATCAGAAATTAAATAAAAAAAACAAGTTTTTAAAACTGGAAGTAAGGAGCGACTTTAAAACTTAAAACGAACAGAAATTATTCCGTATATGAAAGGGGCTGTCCCCTCCTCAACGCCTCGCTCTTTACGCTAAAGTTTGATTCTGCCTCACAACTTTATTTTTTAAAACAATCAAAAACTTTAGCGTAAAGAGCGAAGCGTTGAGGAGGGGACAGCCCCTTTCATATACAAAATAATTTCTGTTCGTTTTAAGTTTTAATGTCGCTCCTTACTTTCAGTTTAAAAAACCTGTTTTTTTTTTATTTAATATCAAGAAGAAGCCGAGAGAACTTGAAGGGCTAGGGTTGACGCGAAAGTCACAAAAATAATAGCAATAGTGGTCATAAATTCAAATTACCTAGTTTTTTCTCTGAATACTTGGAAGATAACAAAAGTCTTGTTGCTATAATATATGATTTTCATCTCTACTAGGTTGTAGGAGTTGAGCCAACTCATTTTTGTGAGGCAAACTATAATGTTCTAAATGATTAGGTTCTTTTTCTTAGAAAATAAAAAGTTTTAATGAAAAAACCATTTAGGAGTTGGTTTTACTCTTTAAACGAATTAAATAGATATTAATTCACTTACATCAAAAATTACCACTCCACAATAGTTTCCCAAAAACAATTGATCCTTCGGCCAGCTTAGAATAAACTTTATAAACACTACAATGATCAATATCCGATATATACCAGAATCAGACCAATTTCGTAATCTATATCATAAATTCAACAGGTTTTAGGAAACGGGACTGAAGCCACATAATAATATTGATATTAGTCGAGTATATATAGAATAATTGGGTGAAAAAGAAATCGGATTACGGCATTTAATTATACTACTAGATATTAATAATTACAATTTCAAAATTTCTCAGAATAATTGTCTGGTAATGTAAACTATTTAACATAAGATAAAACCATATTTTAGATAGTAGATGGATAAACAACAGCAGTAAAAACTGGACTTAGCCTATTGTTTGTCTATGAGGAAAAAGATTTAGTTGCCATCGACACAAGTAAATATCATATTACAATTCGCTACCATGTACTGTTTGAATTAACTCCTATACATTCTTCAAATTTAAATTCTGAAGGGTCAATTAAAATCAAACAGTTCGTGGTAACCACAGTATATAAATAATACACAGTATGATCGTTCCCTATCTCACCCATTATAAAAACCCGGACCGAGGTGCGAGTGCTCCAGATAACTTAAAAAAACAAGCGACGTTAGATCTTTTCACGGGTAGACAAAGACAAGTCAGATTTCTATTGAACGCGAAACTTGGCTTCAACTTTGGAACACTAGATTTTAAAGAAACTAATTTTAACTTAATTTATTCCAACCCATATATGAAAATCGGTAATTAGTAGTGAAATGTTATTATTAGTTGTTATTAGGAATTACAAGTAGGTTTCGAAGTCTCGAGTTGGTTTCAAAGGCATTTTGAGAAAGTTTCTGCCAAAATACGTTTGCCAGAGTAATTGGACCGCTGATGGCAGATCAAATGAGAGGAGTTGTTTGTACGTGGCGATATAAATATATATAATATATATAAATATATATATATATATATATATATATATATATATATATATATATATATATATATATATATATATATATATATATATATATATATATATATATATATATATATATATATATATATATATATATATATATATATATATATATATAGCGTATGGGTTGATCCCAAGGACAATTTTCCAATGGTTATTTGTACCACTGTTAACGTTAAATTTTTGTTTCCAAAAGAAGAACAGAAATGATGCAAAACTTCTGTTTACTATTATAACAATTGGACATATATGGTAATCTTACAATTTTTCAGTCAACCAAATTCCGTTTCATCTATATATATATATATATATATATATATATATATATATATATATATATATATATATATATATATATATATATATATATATATATATATATATATATATATATATATATATATATATATATATATATATATATATATATATATATAGCGTATGGGTTGATCCCAAGGACAATCTTCCAATGGTTATTTGTACCACTGTTAACGCTAAATTTTTGTTTCCAAAAGAAGAACAGAAATGATGTACGAGAAAACATATTCAATGAGCAGCAATTCATGGGCAACTTTAATGACATGGTACGAAAACTGAATTTCTTGATAAACTTACATGTTTGAAATATTACGGAAGAATTGTGCCTAAAATCCCAAGCATATGAGGGAGTTGGGGGTATACTCTATAGATTCCTAATGCATTTTGTTTTTGAAAATACTCTGTAATTATTAAAAGCTGATTTTTAAATTGAACTAGGAATCGAGTCAAATTGCTGAAACTTAGATTAAGTCACAAAGGCTAGTCTTAAAAAAGTGATATGCCCTTGGTCCCCCCACATTTCATCAAGTAAATTGCGTTGGCAACATATCAAACTAAAATTTCCTTCACTACCGCCAAGCTTCTTGGAATATTTAAATAGGGGGGCCTTTGGCGACAGCCATTGATCGACCACCCAAGTAGAGAGGCAGGTGCTACTCCGAACCCTCACCCCTGCTGCCACCTACAACTTTTTTTAACACCATATATTGGCACGAGAACCACGTGGTTTATGGTTTTTTGTCAATGAGAATTTGAAACACAGGAATTTTGTCACATTTATGTATGTTTTCTTGGATGGTTATGTGTGTTGGTCGATTTATTTGATGTTTTCATGGATGTTTAATGGTTTTTGTCAGTGAGAATTTGAAAAACAGGAACTTTGTCACATTTATGGATGTCAACAGAAAATAATGTCTGTTATATGGTTTTCTCAGTGAGAACGAAAAAACAGGAATTTTCTCACTTAGATATACATAATCGTCAGGGGAAATTATTGATTCACGAGGGGGGAATTAAGAAACGAACATGGCTTCTTTGATCTTTAGGTGAACCTAGCCAGTAAACTTGATTTACAAAATCGCTAGGGGAAATTATTGATTCACGAGGGGGGAATTAAGAAACAAACATGGCATCATTAATCTTTAGGCCTGAAGGATTTATTTATTATTGATGTTTTGGACAAGTGCATGCGAAGGGTGAATGTCAAGGTGTCCTGGAACAGGAAACAGTTAGATCACGTGCATCCTTCTCAGCCAATCAGCGGGTCGGATACATCCCCCTTCTCAGCTAATCAGAGGACTGGTTACGTATGATTTTCCCCGTTACATTACAATTCGCCCTTGAGATTTCATATATAACGGGCATGCAATGTGATTAAATTATCAGAAAGTTCCAGAACACAATGGATAGAACAAATGAAATTATTGATGAACTTGAAGCCTTGGCAGCCAAAATTAGCAATTTAAGCTCTTTTTTCATTTTTTATTTTAAAAATAAAATTTTTTTCCGTGGTCACCCTATACTATTTTCGGGTAAAACCCCCCTCCCCCCTATACAAACGTCCCTATATGATGTTTATACTCGATAAAAAGTGTAAAATATGCTCTTTTTTCGTTACGTAAACCCCATCCTTCCTTCCCCCTCTGTTTATGACCTTAATTCTGTTTTTTATAAATTCCGTATCTTATCTAAAAGCAAATGTGAACTTTCTGTCTTTCCCTTAATATACTGTCCGCTATGGATTGACTTACAGATTTCTCGTAACGATTTAAATAGCCGATAATTACTGACACCCCTTTAAAATACATCCGGCTTTGATAAATATACAAGAATTTGGATAGCGGCTTAACCAAAAGGTTTCTCTGAGAAAATAGTTTTCCCATCGAATTAAAAACAGTTTCGCGTGAAAAGAGACATTATTGTTAATAAACCTTGTGTGGTTACGGTCTTTGAATAATTCTATGTGGGATGGAAGAAGGGAAATTAGTTATTTCCAACATTAATGTCTAACAAGCGATTTAGGACATTGGTGACGGAGGGGGGGGGTTTGAAAAGGACTCAAGTATAACAACTCAAGTGTAAGGTTAAAACAAACTGTTTATTCCCGTGAAAAGTAAGGGGAGTGAGTTTAAGAAAAAGATACATTGCTTTATTATTCGTAAATTGAATAGCATTTTGCCCATATCTTTCGGTGGGGGGAGGGGATATTTTTCCATGTCTTTTCTCAGGGATATTTTCCGTGGGGGTTATTTTCCGTGGACTGTTTTTTTCTGGGGGTGTGATAAATACACAAGCTATCGAGACGGATTTTGAACGGCTCAGTGAGATACCGTTAATACTTCAGATGCATCAAACAGGACGCGATGTCTTTCGGTGGGGGAGGAGATATTTTCCATGTCTTTTCTCAGGGATATTTTCCGTAGGAGTAATTTTCCGTGGGCTGTTTTCTGAGGTGTGATAAATATACAAACTAGGCCGGCTTTTGAATGGCTCAGTGAGCCATAATTCTTCTTTCTCAGATTCAAAAAAGGATGCAATTAGTGTATTTCACGAATTTCTTGTAAGTAGTGCTTTCTTAGTGATAAATGCTTTTCTAGACAAAATTATATGGATGATGATACTAACTTTCTTTCTGTAAAAAAGGGGCAAATTATTTCAATACTAACTTTTTTCTCTTCTTTTTAAGGCAAATTGTGAAGAATGCCAATCGCCTCCACTTGCTAAGAAAGCGAGGGTTAATAATGCGGGCCATGTAAAGGCTAGTGTCCGGCAATATGGTAGCTGGCCGAAGCCTCCAAAACAAGTGCAATCATCTGTACAAGAATGTAACGCCGCCGGCCCGTCCACCTTCCATCATACGTTGCCTGGACCTTCAAGAGCTGCCCCACTTATGCAAGGTCAGGAAGTGGCCCTCCAGCATGCACTACCTGGTCCTTCGGATGCCCAAGTGCAGCCGGGATATGCAAATGTAAGCGTTTTTTTCCTACCTATCATAAAGAAATATCTATCAATTTCGTCCAACTTTTATAGTACATTTCTACATGCAACATTTTCGAACACTGCGTAAAAGTATATATCGGCAGGAATATTGAAAGATTTTTTCTCCTAAAAGGAAAAATAATGTCCCACCTTTTGAATCACGTCAAGTGCGTGCATTCACCCTTTTGCTAAATTAGATTAGTGAAGCCAAAAAAGGCACTTTATTCTGGTCGTAGTACGGCTAGGTAATTTCTATTGCGATATACACGAATGGTTCGCCTTGCCTCTACAAATATTATTAAAAAAAAAAAACTTTATATCTGAATGAGTTGTGTATCATGACAGGAGATGGCTATCCATTTCAAATCATGTTTTTTTTTCCAAAGCAGATAAAAAGTATTAATGTGAAATTTTATTTGGAGGAATTGTTTGAGCAAAATCAAAACCTACTATGTCATGTTTTAGATTGTAAATATCTTATATTAAGGTGGGGCCGGCGCGGAGTCCAGGAAGGGCCCGGGAAGCACTGCGGGAAGCGCCACGATGACCGGCTCTGGGGGGAGGGGTTTAATAGTGGAAAGGGGGGAGCGGTGGAGTGGTTTGAACAAAAACAAATTGTCAATTCTATGTAAAGCGGCGTTTTTGATTGTAAATATAATATATTAATTTTGAAATTTGAACATTCAGAATATAGAAAGTTGAGGGGGAACAGTGAATTAACCAAATGATACTATCTGCATACTGCTACTACTACTACTACTACTAAGTACGTTTTTAAAAATACGTCAATAGTAATCCAAATTTTAAACAGTAGGGGATGATTTGAACACTTTGAAAATAAGCTATTTTTTCATTTATAGGCTGTCCTGGTTCCATACTCACCATCTCCCCCCTGCTCGTCAGTTGGAGAAGGAGAGGACGCGCCTATGGGGATTTACAACAATGAAGTATCTACTATCAGTGAATGGCGTGGTAATTCCCTAGAAATAGCATTTAACATTGATGACCTTTTAAGTGATTTTTTTTATAAAGTTAATGATAGTACAGCTGTGCAGGTAAATACAGATGATTCAGATTCGGACTTAGTAGATTTAGGCTCAAATAAGATTAGACGTTGGGACGTGTATGTTGGCGGAGAGATTGCGCCCCCTTCCACCACATAGTAAATTAACATTTTAAATAATAAACTGAATGAAGCGGCTTCACCACGCCATCGTATTGAACAACTTGGAGGAGGGGGTAATATACAAGAGGGGGAGGTACAACTCTCCCAGACTTTCAGCTGTCCAACAGAATTTTAAATAATAGAGTTGTTTTCACTGCAACGTTTGGGGACCCCTTTAATACACTAATGGGGGGAAAATTTGTTTTTGACCCTGTAAAAATTGTACACAACTATGTACATAAAATTTGTGCACTTCTGGAGAATCACATTCAGTTGTGGGGAGTAGGGATTCAATTAAGGTTTCCGTTGTTTTAAAGGTGTTTTATTTAAATGAGGGAAAGAGCGAGGTTTATTATCATTTTGTACATTCCGAGATGCGTTTGGTTTATTCAAATTTAGAAAATTTTGGGGGTGTTTTCATGGATTGGGTGGATCAAATTATAATGCATCTCGAGAACTTTAATGAAAACAGTAGTGGCTCAGTAGTTCTATTTATTGAAAATTTAAGCATGAATATTTGAAAATTTAAAAAAGATTTTATTTTAAGAGGGGGGCAGGCGGGGGGTATGATAGGGAGACAGTTTTAAAGTATAATCCAGATCTAGTAGGTTGTCAAGGTGTCCAGCGGATTTGTCTTGAAACAGATCAAAAGTGTTTCAGGTATGCTTTCCTCATATCAGCATTCGAGCCTCTACCATGGGACGCTAGCAAGACGAATTTAGAAATCTGGGCTATACATGGGAAGGAAGGGTCCAGTTTTCCAATTGTAGATTTTTCATGCTTAGAAGTAAAATATCCAGGAACGCTTCAATCCATTGATATTTTTGAAAGGGCTAATGCCCATTTAAATATTGGCGTTACTGTGGTACAATACGAAACAGAATTTGAAGATGGGGTTCGTTTAAAAAAGAAGGGGGTGGTCTTCCCAGTAAGGGGTCCCTCAGTTGATTTGGTTAAACACTGGGTTTGGTTGTTATACACACCACCTAGTCAACCGAACACAATCGGTCATTTTAACCCTATCACTGACATTAGTAGAGTTCTGGGGGTGGTAAGCATAGGGGGAACGTTTCTACTGTCCAACATGCTTGTCTACAATTCCGTAGTGATATAAAACTACGGGATCATATGAAGCAGTGTAGCCGGCATTGCGATCAGACAGTGGAAACGGGTTCAGGGGAGAGGTCATGTCGAAATCACACAATATTCACGCCTGACATCCTCAAATGCAAAAAAATATATGCAGATAATTAAGTTAAGTAAGATAGTGGTCACAATCCCATCTTTCAAGACCGATTAGCTGACTTCCTAGCCATATACGTTTTATCTTCCCACATAAACATAGACAGTTCTAAAACCATGCGATTGTTAGAAATAGTTGAAACATTGGATGAGGGACCTGAGTGCATGGACAAGGCATTGACTAAACTGATTGGCACGGCTAATGGTGCTATTTCTCGTTTGAGAAATACCCATTATCCAATGGTGTTGTCTGCAGAGGATCGTCTCGCGATTAAAAATCAAAAAATAGGGTGGGGTTGTAAGGGGGAGTTTGCAGCGGTGGAGACGGGGACTAAAGGGGCCCGTGGGGGGCGGGGGCCCGTTAGAGATCAGGACCATGGGTGGCAGGAAATATCCTCGGGAGGTAGTAATTTTAGAGGGGGTGCGCATCAATCGTGTAATTTAAATGTTAGCCAGCAGTTTTTTATCCCTGTTTTTATTCATAATTCCAATTATGATTTAAAATTTATTTTACCGGCACTGGCACGTATGCATAGGGTGGGAAGGGGAGGAGATGATCCATGGGTAAATAGTTCATTTACCTACAGCGTAATTCCCAAATCGGCCGAGAAGTTGTTTCTTCTTGAACTGAAATGGCAGGCAGTGGATAATGGGCGTATGTGCTGGAATAAAATTAGGTTTTTAGATTCCTTTATTTTTTTTCCCAAGGCATTGAGTCAATTGATTCAAGTTCAAAAAAGTGACAATTTTGAAAGCTTTCCTTTGCTTAAACAGCACTTTCCAGACAGTGAAATGTATGACCTGTTGACCTGCAAAGGTATATATGCATACGATTATTACTGTTCTGGCGCACGCTTAAGTGAGGAGAAACTACCTCCAATTGAAGCTTTTTACAATTCACTGACCAACAGTGAATGCACAGCCGCGGAGTATGAGTTTGCCAAGAAGGTGTGGTCCAAGGGGGGTTGTAAAATTGGGTGGGACTATTGTAGACTGTACTTGGCCAGTGACGTTCTAACTCTTTTGGATATAATCTGTAAGAACACAGACCAGATCTATTCAGAGTTTGGGTTAGATATAGGCTACTATTTTTCTACACCCCATTTAGTGATGGATTTAATTTTAAAAATTAGCAGGGGGGAAATAGGCCTAATCACCGACGTAGATCAGCACCTTTTTGTAGAGCGTTCAATGAGGGGTGGGTATGTTTTTCATGGGGACCGCGTCTTATCAACCGATCCGAGCGGACAATGCACCGGTGCAAAGTCAAATGCAGTGTTCTTGGACATGAACTCGTTGTACCCCTCGGGAATGTCCCACTACTCTTTGCCGTGTGGGAACTATCAATGGCTTGAGAATCCTTGTCAGGTCCCCGACATTAACACAGTCGAGGACAATGGGCCACAATGATGGTTCTTTGAAATTGACGGTCACATTCCACTGGCCCTTCACGACACCGTCAAAGATTTTGTTTTTCCCTGTATCAATCGGCCGGTGAGCAGGGACTCTCTGAGCCCCTACAATCGTTCATTGGTTGAGGATACGGGGATGCACTGGACTCCCTCCAAACAGAAACTGATTGCTGATTTGGACCCTAAAGAGAATATCGTTGTTCACCATGTGCTTTTGCACTGGATGGTGAGCAACGTCTTAAAGATCACTAAAATACACAGGGTCTTACAGTTCAATCAGCGACCCTACTTGAAAACGTTTATCGACACCTTTGTCGATAAACGCTCTAAGGAAAATTCAAAGGTGTAAAAGGAAATGTATAAGCTCATCCTAAATTCAGCGTTTGGCAAAATTTGTGAAAGCGTTCGTAATAGATCTCGCTGTGACGTCGTGACTGACCCTCTAGAGTGCGCACGAATGATGGCCGATCCCAATTTTACATCGTTCACGAGCATAGAGACTGGCATGGTTCTTCTAAACAAGCGAAAGTGAAATGTAGTACTGAACAAGAATATTGCAAGAGGCAATTAAGTACTGGAAATTTCAAAAAAGCTCATGTTGTCGTTTTTTTACAATGTGTGCAAGGTGCAATGGCCACGGGAGGGGAGGTTCAAGTTTACTATGGTGATACAGATTCTCTGCTGTTAAAGGTAAATGGGACTGAATTGGATTTATTGGGTGATTTGCAAAAGGGGGTGCACATCAGCTCGCGAATGGATTTCACCAACTGGAATCCATCACTCTACCCCGAGCTGGTGAAACTTCAAGCCCCCAACCAACTATTAATGTTAAAATCAGAGACGGGGAGTGATTTGATATCCAGGGGGACGTTCCCGGGTCCCAAAGTTTATTGTGTGGAAACTCATAGTGGGGATGAAAAGAAGGCGTGTAAAGGGGTGCCTACACATTTTGTAAAGAGCAATTTCAACATGAGCGTGTACAGAGACTGTGTAGAAAGTAGCCTAGTGCCGAGAGCACAAGTGCTTGCGATTCGCTCTCTACAGTATATAAATTATACTGTGAGAGTGGAAAAGAATGCGATGTCGTGTATATCCGACAAGGTCTATGTGCTCGAGAATGGTGTGACTGTCCTACTCCACGGCCACTACCGTATTTCAGACCGAGTTGAATGCATTGACTATCGCAATCAACTTGGTCTGGATAAATTAACCTAATCTGAACTAACCATCACTCAACCATTCATAAATTAGCCTAACTCACCTGTTCATCTAACCCAAGCACTAACCACCATCACCACCACTAACTCATCCACTAACCCATAGCAGTGACGACAACTATTCTTTTTCGCCCCGCGGCCCCCCGGGGGGGGTCCTTCCCGCGGCCGCCCAAGGGGGTGGGGGTGGTGGGGGGGGGGGTCCCACCCGCGGCCAGCCGGCCTTCAGCCCCACGGTCCCCAGGGGGGAGGGAGGATCACACACCTTTAAATTCACTGTAATGTTCAACTGTGCTACTAGCAATTTCCAAGTGTGTGTGTGTATTTTCTGTTTTATAAAAAGTGTTGTATAAAAAAGTGTTTAAAGTCAAAAAGGGTTGTACAGAAAAGTGTTTAAGTTGATGAGGGAAAAAAAGTGTTTTTTTTATTTTATATAAAATATTGTACAGAAAAGTGTTTTTAAAGACAATTAGTGTTTTATTTATAAAGTGTTATCATTGCCCTGTGTTCATGTTGAACAAATAGAGTTTTCATGTTGACCACCGGAGATATTTTGTCGACTGTTCTTGTTGAACAAGTGTTATTATTTTTATTGTTGTGCAGTTCATGTTGACTGTTAATATTTGTTTTCTTGCAGTGTCGAAATAAATACCGCATTGAAATATTTTTTTTTTTTGTTCTTCTTGAATAGATAGATCTATGTGGAAAATTAATGCTACTACATATTCATTGAGCACATATGATTTACAGTCAGTTGTAGTCCGACTGTTATGCCCAAAAGCAGCAGCAGCATGTATCAATTTAAAACACCCTTCAGATCGTTTCTGTATGGTCCCTCAATGTCGGTGAAAACAAAACTTTTAGCTAAAATAATTCAAAATTGCGAGAAAATGTTTTTGGAAAAGCCGAAAAAAATCTACTATTGCTATAGTATTTGGCAGGAGTCCTATGATAAAATAAAAGTTATTGCCACAACCATACCAATACAATTCATACGAGGACTTGATGTTTTCAATAGTATTGAATCGAAGTCGTGGTTGATTATTGACGATTTGGCTGAATCCATTGAACAGTTCTCACAGGAAATGCTACAAATGTTCACCCTTCGCTCCCATCATGAACACATTTCCGTTACCCTAGTTCTACACAATCTGTTTCATCAGATCAAATGTATGCGAACCCTTGCTTTGAATTGAACTGTCTATATTATCTATCGAGTCGTTCGTGATTATATCTCGCTCATAACTCTAAATAAGCAGAAATATCCCAGCGCTCCTAAATTTCTGTTGTCAGCATACACTCAAGCGACAAGCAAACCCTACGTTTACTTTTTATTAGATCTTACTCAGAGCATGCTTGAGGATCTGCGTGTAGTCACCAACATTTTCATAAATGAAATGACATTCTATCTTCCAGTGTCCAGTAAAAAATGCTATTATTTGCCATTATGACACTTAAGACACTACATGAACACCGGAATCTTTTTTCTGTTTTAAGCACTTCAAAACAGTTGCTTAGTAATGCTATACTCGTACACGGTGTTGACAATGATTTCATTAATCTAATATCTGAACTATGTTTAAATTTAACTGAGGGCAATGTTAAACTGCCAGATGTTTTTATAAAACACACAAAGCAACATCTTTCCCCTGTACGCACATGGGATTTTAAAAACACGGTAAAAAAATTTAAAAGAACAAGGCTCCTTCAGGCGGGCGGTAGCTTTTTCACACTTTTACTGCCGATAATTGCAGGACTTGTAAACAGTTTTCTCTAGTGAGAGAGAATAGCAAAACCATATAAATTGACACCATTTGAACTTCTCCTCTCGCCCATCTAACATTTTGAAGACAATCTAAGCCAAGTCATTAACGATGAGAATATTGCCGATGACAAAAAACTGCTTTTACTTCAAGATGCATTGCGACGTGTGGACAAACATAAACCATATCGTGAGAGACCCACTTTCGTCACTGATCCCCCTAAACAGGAAACATCTCCTCAAGATTCTGCAGCACTGCAAACAAAGGAGAAGGAATTGAATTCAATTGTATTGAAAATTGGAAACCTATTGTCCCTGACCTATCGAGAGCAGAGTAAAAGATTATTATCTTATCTCATGTTAGAAACTTGAGATCAAGTTCAAGTCAAAAGCGCAGGGAAACAAGTTATAATTCAAGGGACAAGTGATACGATAGTTTATTTATTTTGTGATATGGTGACGAATAGTGAAGGGCTTATATCCTTTGACGATAATCTATACACCTTTCTGTGTGTATAAAACTTTCCCAAAAGTCTTATTGTCAATAAGCAAATTCTAAAGAAACTAAGAGAATATAGTCCTCCTCCTCCTCCAACACCATATAAAAAAGAAGAAGATTCAATATTTGAAGATACTATCAGCAGCAGCAATGATTTTACAACACCTGTGGCTGCTAGTCAAAAGCGAAGACGAATTGATTCGCCCGCCAGTGTGCAAAAGGAGAGTGGACATTACACTACATGTTTACGCTCGAAATGGATGAAGTTTTGAAAGGTGTTAATGAAAATATTGGCGAAGCGGGGAGTTTAAGGTCCCCCAAAACACGTTCCAAAGCTGTCTCCGACACCATCACATTGAAAAATGCAAAAGAGTATCTAGAGAATGAGCCAAGTTACACACTACATTGTAATCACAGGCTTCGCAGTAAACAATATCGACAAACTAAAGCCTTTTTCCCTCTTCATATAATACAAACGGATATTTTAACTCTAGACGCAGTTCAACGGCGTCACAATGCGCCCTAAACATATATTATGTTGGCACTAAGTGTCTTTAGTCGCTCTGCATATAAAATAGCATTACAGTCAATTTGAGGTGTCGAAGTTGCTCGGGCCATTGAAAGTATTCTAGAACAGGATTCATATAGAAAAATTTAATCGGATCGTGGCAGTGAATTTGTTAATCCCCATGTGCAAAAGGTTCTTTTGAAATATAATACAACACTTTATCACAGTCACAGCCCGATAAAGGCTGCATTGGCTTAACTATTAATAAGAACTATTTGACTTTTAATTTAAAGATATTGCACATTTAAAAATACACCGGCTTTTATTCATGATTTAGATAAAATCAAGTTGATTTATAATCAACGACCTCATCGATGTCTGTCCAACTCAAGCCCTCGGGGTGTTCACTATAGTGAAAATACATTTGATGCTTTTCTAAAGCAATACTCCAAGGGTGAAAAAGAGAAAAAAAGAAGAAATTCAATGTTGGTGATACTGTTCGAATTAATAGAACCACCAATATTTTTGAAAAGGGGAATTATTTATGGAGCACCGAACTTTTTAAAGTGTCCAAAATCCTAGACACCGAGCCCATAACTTATCGCCTGCGCGATACCAAAGATGATGAAATTCTCGGCGGCTTTTATGAATATGAACTGCAAAAAGTTAGACACTAGCGAAATGTATCAAATTGAAAAGATATTAAAGATTCGTACACTCCATGGTAAGAAACAGTTGCTTGTTCGCTTGCTAGGATTCAACTCGGATTTTGATTCTTGGGTCAGTGCTGAAGACATTAACAATGCCCAATTATTTCTATGTGACTTTCATGTGTAATGTTTCTGATCCTCTCTACAATGATCTGAATAGAACAAGTGATTTTTGGACGAAACTTTCCCCGACCATCAAATTCGATGGAAAGTATGAAGTGGCTCTTGTCGATTGTATTCTCAAAAATACATATGACATCCTGAGAAGGGATCGTAAATATGAAATAAAAATTAGACCCTATTATTGGCCGCAACCACCAGGTGATCAAGAAAAAATTCAAAACATCAATTGGTTGGATTATCCATATATTGAATTACCCTACGAGGAACTCACCGGTATGAACGATTTATGTCGTACCATTAATAAAAGAATGTTCGCTCGTAAAAAGGGTGCTTTTCATTTCAACTAGTCAATGGAGTATGGAAAGATCTATATTATTTCACCTATTGCCAGCGATAATATTATTCTCTATTAAAACATAAAGGATGTTCTTTGATTTAAGCTCAAAATAATAAATGTTAAAAGTTACTTAAAAAGTAATATCATTTTAGCTGAATATCCGCCTGCCTTCTACACGGACACCTGTATATTTCTATCCGCCTCAGTTGTGGAAACATCTCTGTATGGTAATACAACTGTCACCCTCCTACTAGTTCTTGTACGAAAAACCAATCAGGAACATATTTACCATTACAATTTAAAGCATCTTCAGTATATCACCATAAACACTTCCTATTTGGAACTCTGTCAGTTAACACTAAGAACTGAATTGGGCGATCAAATAGCAATTTCAAAGGGTTTGGCTGTGATTAAATGCCGTTTTCGCCCCGTCGTTCAACAGCAAGATGTCTAATAAAAATGTGGTATTCAACTGCCCAGATATTGACTATTATGTTAATACTCTTGGCCCCAGACAACAGGGCAATTGAATGGACTACTACAAATGTCGCTCGTCAATGTCTGGCTACGGTCTTGGCAGTTGGTTTGCTAAGCTCTTTCGCTCTTCACTACCACTGGCCAGAAAATATCTTGTACCGGCTTTGACAGATTGTTTATCCTCTCCGCTATCTGATTGGGAGTCTGGCAAGTATTTAAAAAAAATTTCTACGGAAATTCTTATATCCAGTGGACAAACTCATGGCGAGAGATTAAAACAAACTTTTACATGTTTCAAAATGTCAAGAAACAATACTTCCCTCATCAGTCTCTACTCAGGACGGAAACGTAAGACATCCCTTTTGTCAAAGAAAAGAAGGAAAAAGCCGACACGTAGTGTAACCAGAAGTCCCAGGAAGAATAGAATTGTCAGATCGAAACTAGATATCTTCTCATAAAATGTCCTACCTACCGCATAAGGATTCTCAACCTTCAATCATCGCCTCATAGAATCTATTCAATGCTGAAAATGTTGATGTGAGTGTCAAGCATGGATACAATGAACAATTTTATCCACAACAACCCCTCTCCGATAATATCCACTTTAAAATTTATTCCAATGAAGACTACTTTATGGACATGTATTCAACATTTATAGATTTGCAAATGAAAGTCCGGAAATCCGATAATTCAATGCCGATTCGGGACGATGGAATATCCTATGAAAATTGTATATTACATAATTTATTTCGTCAAATTAGTGTCTACATCAATGGCACGCTGGTGAGCACAAGCAAAAATCTCTCAAATTATACAAGCTATATGCAATTCATGCTGATGACACCCAAGTCATACAAGGAATTGAGAGGCATCTCCAATGGATATGAATATATTACTAATACTGATAGTACAGATGAACTTAAAAATGCTACAACTAGTGAATTACATCTAGTTGGAAAAATATATCATGAAATATTTAATATACCCCAATGGCTGCCGCCCAATGTTAGAGTGGATATAAAACTGACGCTTGCACCCTCCAATTTTATATTGAGAAAGGAACTTGCTGCCAATCCCGATGTAAGTCTCTTCCTAATCACGGCAATACTTCATGTACGCAAACAACAGGTTATGAGTTCTGTTGCTTTCGCCGTGGAAAAACTGAGAGCCAATGGCAACAACATTAAACTACTTGTTCCTCATACAATCACCACTCAGCGTCATATTGCAATGGGCTCACGCACCTTCACCGATTCATCCTTTATCAATGGAGAAATACCATCAAAATTGGCTATGGCATTTGTAAAAAGCGCCAGTGCAATAGGATCATGGCCTGAATGCCCAAATAAATTCGAGATGTTTGGACTTTCATCTCTTGTGTGCAAAGTAAACGGTATCCCACTCTACAATCTATCTTTTGATAAATCTTATAGAACACTGTACGAGTTGACCATGCAAACCCTACATCATGACTCTCAACTATTTGAAAATGGTATAACCGAAGATATGTTTGCTAAAACACATGGTATCATTGTACTGGATTTGTCGGGTACATAGGATATGAGTATAGTACGTACAGGGAGTGTGCGTTTAGAGTGTACATTTGCCGACCCATTGGCTGAGAGTATTGCCCTAATCTCACTAAATCAATATGAAACCTATTGAGAAATCACTCCCGAAGGCAGTGTTCAACTAGACTTGGCACCATGAACACCAGTCAAATAATCAATGTATTTAATAAAGACCCCTACATATCAAAACAAAAATTCTATTGTCAATCCTCGGACTTTCTCGAAAAAATTGAACTTGTCACAAATACCTTAATAATTGTTAACAGCAGTCCGTAGACTAGGATGTCGGGTCATTGACTGTGCTTCTATCAAAAAATGAAAATGATTGAATTTTTTTATACTCTTGGTCTACCCTATACATTTTACACGCCCCACAACAGCAAATATATTGAGATCAGTGAGAAAACTATTATTCAAAATCAGAAGAGGGTGCAGGATCTAACGACTAGAAGCTGCGGCTTCCACGCACTACTATATTTTGTGTTCCGATGTCGTGGCTATACTTACAAGCAGTTTCTCCACATTTATGGTGACAATCCACGTCTGAACGACTTTCTAGTGGAAAATATCCTCTCAGACCTATATAGTATTGATTTCGGTGCCCTAAGAGTAAAGTGCTTAAAAAATGTTTGTGAATTTGTTTATTAATAAAATGTATATATATATATACAACAATGTCTTTAAATCTACACTTTAGATTTCTTCATCTTCGATGTATAGGCAACTATCGTGAACCACTAATGCTGGTAAATCATTTGGATTCACTGTATATTGATCTTGATTGACTGCAAAGTCAAGGTCACATTTTCTACAGTACAATGTAACTTCACTCTTGTCATATCTCTTTGTATAGTCAATGATACTATTTGCATTCATATTATGAAATTCACGAGTTTCAATCTGTCTATTTGAAGCAATATCACATACAGTGTTTTCAAGTGGTGAATTGCATTCGGTAACTGCCAAATAAAAATCACTTGGTTTATAGTCATAGTAGGTGGTGTCATCACAACGATGACGTAGAAACCAGATTGTCTTGTTACCCCAACAGTTGAATCGTAGACCAGATTCCTCTTCCCAGAATAATTTAAATCCGCGACGATACCAATCTCATAGAAATAAACTGAAATCACGTTTGGGATTCTTTCCAATCATATTGGGGTAAGTATTCTCCCACTGATCACATTTATCATAGTGACAATTGGAGCACAGGTGCCCTCTAGGATGAGAGTCACACACCTCCTCAAGACATGAATTACATCCTTTAATTTGTACTGCATAGCCTCTATGTAATTTACAAGGATTACATAATTTACACTTTTCACTATAGTCATCAATAATTGTACAATTCTCACATTGATTCCACCGGCCAAGAGTGTATATGCACAATGGACATATATCGAACATTTTTCTGTTTCCGATGTCAACTCACCCACAGGTAACACGAAACTGATTGTCTTCGTTCAATAAAATCAACGAGATGGAAATGGTGGAGAGAGTAGTAGCTCTGTAACGTTACCTCTTTCGAATGATGGGGGAGCCATCTACATTGAATCCATTGGCAATATTTTCAAAAGTATATCCACAATATGATTCTGCTTTGTTCCATTAATATATCAATAAATTGACTATAAGCATTTGAATCACATTTTAAAAGCTTCATACAATAGTCCAATGGAGGAGAATCACTCCTCATTATATTGTCATGAGTTCCCTGAAAAGAGTATATCCTGCGTTTAAGAGATAACTCGAGAAAATCATCATCCAAAATCAAATATTTTTCCATAAACACTAGATTTGATGTAATTCTTTCTTTCTCAAATTTATTCATTTTTCGGTCCTTTCACTCTGACTGCTGACTCTAGACTGACCCTGATTCGTTAGCCCTAACCAGAAAAGAAAGGGAACATTTTCGATTTCGAAACAATTTTATTGAATAATTACAACAACAACAACAACATCAATAATATAGAGCATGTACAATTAGCGATACTGTTTATTGTCTTCAATATGTTTCACCAATGCACTTAAAGCACATTGAAGTCTATTCACATGTGCTATATCAACTTTAGCGGCGAAACATAATTGATCCTCCATTTTAAATTTGCTCAAGGATATCACATATCTTGCATATACTGCATCCTATTCCAGACAATGACGTGATCCTTTCGTAATTTCCACCGCAATGTTTGGTGCTCTTGTACTATTATCATCAATTCCACTATTAACTTCTAATAGTGTAAACATTCCACTCATCGCCATCAACACAAATATATATCCAAATGAGTAAAGTCTAACTGTTCTTCTTCTTCTCACTCCTTGAATTCTATTCACAGACTAATAAAACTATAGCAAAAATCCTTTCTTTATATTCACTCCACTGCTAATATGTAAACAAGCCCTCTGATTGGCTGAGAAGGAAACATGTGATCTAACTGTTTCCAGGAACCCCATAACATTTGACTTGAACAACAAGCTCAAATACTATTTCTGGATCATCCATAAAACAGACATGAAAAACATTAAATAAATCGAACAACACACATAACCATCCATTAAAAACAGACAAAAAAATGTGAGAAAGTTCCTGTTTTTCAAATTCTCACTCACAAAAACCATAAAACATCCATAATTTGATGTTGACATCCGAGAAAAACATCAAATAAATCGAACAACAAAATAACCATCCATGAAAACAACCATAAATGTGAGAAAATTCATGTTTTTCCATGTGAGAAAATTCCTGTTTTTTCATTCTCACTGAGAAAACCATAACAGACATGAATTGCTGTTGACATCCATAAATGTGACAAAGTTCCTGTTTTTGAAATTCTCACTGACAAAAACCATTAAACATCCATGAAAAACATCAAATAAATCGACCAACACACATAACCATCCAAGAAAACATACATAAATGTGACAAAATTCCTGTTTTTCAAATTCACATTGACAAAAAACCATAAACCACGTGGTTCTCGTGCCAATATATGGTGTTAAAAAAAGTTGTAGGTGGCAGCAGGGGTGAGGGTTCGGAGTAGCACCTCCCTCTCTACTCACTCAGTTACGGGAAATTGGGATGTGAGCGTTGTGACTTTAGTTTCTGGTTAGTTTCTGGGGATAGTGATATAGTACAATTCCTTTAATTTTTCAACGTAGAAGCTTCACAGAGTTAATTATAGACCGACAAATGATTTTTTGGCCAGGCTCTAATATCTATTACTTATAAGGCATCGTTAACTTCGAAAATTGTTAAAAAAACGATAAGGAGTTACTAGGATTTATTTTTATATACTCAAGTCATCTCTAGCTATTTTCATTGCTCTGGCCTCTCCTAATATCGAATTAATCTTTCGCCTTTTACTAAAGATTACCATAGGGAGGGGCACTTGATGAGTTTTAACAAATTTTTGAATGCCGAAAGGCAAACTAGCCTATACCCTTGGTGCATCTTCTAATATTCCAAGATCACTTATCTGACAAGCCCGATTACTTACCCTTAGCGTTTGACAAGATGTAAATGACATGAGAGGTCAGTAGGACTACTACTTGAGGAAACGGTCTTGATTAGTGGTCAGACAAGTAACCCTGGAAAATGGAGGAATATTGAAGTCATACATGAACAAAAACTCAATCTTTTCAAAAATGAAAAAAAAATTGTGGATCAATGGGCAGATAGTACAAAGGGACAGTAACTGTGAAATATCGCACACTTTCCAGGGGTTTCTAAATAAGCTATGTTTATAGTGAAGTAGACATGATTAGTGTTGTTATTCGCCTAGTTGCATGCAGCTTTTCAGTTGACAAGTAACCGGCTAAGTATTTCTTGTTACCTTTTACAGATTACATCCGGGGAAGCTAATTCTAAGCGGGTAAGGAATGCTCCAAGGCACTCTTGGCTCGGTGCAATAACGAACCAAGTCCTAGGCGCTCTTGAGTCCCCGTTTTCTTAGGACCCTCATTCCTCCTTTGTCTAGTAACAGTATTTCCATTCCAGTTTAGGAGGTTTTTCTAAAATGAAATAGGATAAATGAAATGAAATAAAATTGGATGAATATATAATAGCTTAGAAACAAATTTGGGCTATATTTTTGCACATTAGGGAGTGTGGGGGGTAAAGCATAGCATACATTAAATGCGTCACCTAACCTAGGTACCTTTCTCCCTCCTAAACCCCCCCAAAAAACAATCGTTTTAAATATTGAGAAATGAAGCTTTGGCATCAATTTATCTAGCAAATCACCCGTTGTCTGCTAATGAAATAGCAGTTTGACGGGTTTCGTGACTGGTTTCTTTGATTTTGTATATAGCGATGCCCGCATAATGCACCAGTACCCCGTAATTTATTTAAGCTAAAAAGTTAAAGGCAAAGCATTGCTCAAGAAATCTTAACAAAACTAGCACAAGTTCATACAGGATATTGCTCCACAGGACATTGATCTTTTACACTTGAAAAATCAAACGATACTACCATCTTCGAATACAACTTCCCTCGTACTACTTTGTTTCTACTAAATCTTTCTAGCTTGATTGCATTTAATAGGACTTTTGCTTCGTTTTCTATTATTTTTCTACGGTTCAAAGCTTAGGGTTCTTTATTAAGTTTATACCGAAATTCTACTATAAAACTGGAATTATACTTGAAGGCCATCTCTTTTTCAATTTAGGGTTCTGGCTACATTGTTAGTAACAAGATGGGATTATAAAATTAATCAAGTAAATGACAAACAGAAAGGATAAATACTAATAAAAATAAAGTAAGTAATCATTTACCTGATGAAGTCTTACTGTATTGTTTCTGTGTATTTTGCTCGGGTGATTAAAAATTCAGCTTTTGTTTTCATCTTTGGATCAAATTCAATAATATCACAATAAAAGTTATATTATTACCAAGTAACGTGAGTGAATACCAGTAGCTTCAATAGGGGGGGGGGGGGTATTTTTCTGCAAGATTTTTTTAGCAGTACCCCTTCCAAATTAAATAAAGTATTTTTGTGGATTATTATTGAAAAGGGGCTTGTTTTTTTTGGTATTTTGTTAAAGAAATTGGAAAAACAACGAACTTTCCCTCCCTGGATTATAAAGAATACTCTTCCCATCCCTAGGGACGTGTCCAGAATTTCTCTTTGGAGGAGGGGGGTACAAAATGGTTAAAAAAAAACTCATCAAAAAATTTTTAAAATGCATTGTGTTTCGTTTTAACGTATCAGACAAAAAAATTGGGGGGGGGGGACGAGATATTTCCTAGCCGATTCAATTTTTGTTAATTGACACACTTTATCGTAACCCGTGGTGTCGTGGGGGACGAGGAGATATTTTTCTTTTAATATTTGATTGGCTCATTTTGAATCCAGTTTTTGTGTTTATGTTTCTGAGCAAATTTAATAATATCACAACATAACTTGCAGTATTGTCAAGTAGGATATATCAGCGCAAATGGCTTTTACGTTGGAAACTGAACTAAATCAAAATTCACTATTTGCATCCAAGGTTGTCAAAAGGGTGTATATGTGATATTTACGGAAAAGTTAAGGAAGTTAAGTTGAAACTTTTCGGGTATGTGGAGGGTACTAGTTGCGTACTATTTGTCTATACTGAAGGTTGTAACATAATAGGGGCTGGAATCTCTTCAACCCTATAGAAACCAAAAGATTATGCAGATTTACAACTTATTTATATTTGAATATTTCTCCCCCTACCCATCAATCGAAAGCATTTTAGTACAACTTTTGTTAAAAAATTGGGTACTCTTGCATTATGCGGGCCTTTCTGGAAAGTCAAGTTTGGTTAATGCTAATGAAATAAAATAAAATAGGATGAATATATAATAGTTTAGAAACAAATTTGGGCTATATATTTGCACATTAGGGGGGGGGGGAAAAGCAAAGCATATATTAAATACGTCACCTAACCTAACCTAGGTACCTTTCCCCCCCCCCTAAACCCCAAAAACCACAGTCTAATATAGTATACGCAATGAAAACCACGCTATCATTGCCTAGTCTATAGCGGGTAACATGTCAAAAACGAGTTTTATCATTGCCTACTCTATAGTAGTTAACCCGAAAGACCTGCATAATGCAAGAGTACCAAAAATTGTTGCAAAATTTGTCAAACATATAAATAGAAAGCCAAAATTTGAATTCTTATAGAGAGAAACGGAAAAGATCTAAAATATTCTTTTCTTAACCAATGAAAAAGAATATGTGAAATAAAAACTGTCAGAAATTGTTATTTTATAAATGACAGAAATCTTTATTAAATAAATAACATTTTTTGGCACGTGATGTAACTAAGTAGGACTTTTTCAATAGTATTTCTTAACAAAGGCACCACGTTATATATTCCCTTGTTACGTTTCCCCTATATTTGGGACAATCCTTTTATATTTGGATTGTCCCAAATCATTGCTTGTATTCAACAAATTTCGTAGGATAGTGTTAAACCGTGACGAACAGTAAGCAAAACTAATCACCTAAATGTTGCAACTCTTTAGGTACATAAAACTTAAAAATCAACAAGGTTAATGTAGCTTAATAATTACCATATAATGCAAAATTTAATTCAACGCCTCCTAGCGCAGTTGCTTATGCGGACAGGTGAAATCAATGCCAGAGAAATCGTATGGGAGCTTGAATTATTTTTTTTTTTTTTTTTTTTTTTACAACAAAGATAAAATCCTTGAAAATAAAATTTATTGGTGATGTTACAATTTTTTCTACGTCAAGATGTTCGTGGCTTTGCCAACATATAACGTTAAACAAAATTTTAATATAAAAATTTAAATTTAAAATTAGAAGTTAATATCGAACATCAGGGTATTTTTTTTTGGGGGGGGGGATTTTAAACTAAACAAGAGACACTTCATGCTTTCAATTTTGTACAAAGGGCGATACCTCAAGAACGGCTAAGGGCACTACGTTGAAATTGTCACGACATGTTCAATGGGAAATTGAACTAAATCAAAATACACTATTTTCAAATTGTTTAATTTTTTTTTGCGTGTGTGTGGGGGGGGGGGGTCCTTCAGGATCTCTACACTTCTGCATTGATAAATAAAATATCTTTTCGTTGTATTTTATTGAAAAAGGACTTGTTTTCTGTAATTTAGAGTTTTCTGATAATTATAAATTTTTGATATACTGAGTCATTAAAACAAAGAATATGTTTTTCGTTTCACGTTTTTCAAAAATTTTCCAAAATTCCTGGTAAATAGTCATTTTATTCCTGATTAGTTTCAAATCCTGTTAAAAAAAAAACTCATATGAATTTACTATGATTTATTTTCGAAATGCTAAATGTACTCTCAGGCGATTAGGACGTTTTTATTAGACAGAAAGCACGTTTTTACTATCTAAAAAAATAATCTAGAAACTTGATTTTTCAATATTAAAATTTTTCACAGCATTTGAATTTATCAAAACATACTTATTTGGCTTTTGAGCTGCCTTGATCAGGAAGGAAGTGCTCACGGGGCCCAATTTGCTATGGGGCAGGGGGGATTGCCCCATCACGACTCAAGCTTGACCCCCTCTCAGACCTCAGTTTGTCCTCCCCCTCAACTGAACCTGAGTGTTTTAATACTCCCATGATACAAAGACCCTCCTAAGTAAACATAACATAATACCGATGAACAGGTCATTTTTTTTCGTTTTGCAGTACATATATTCTTATGAGATCTGCTTTTTGTCTGTATATCGTGTTCAAGTATGTAGTAGAAATCTTTACGTTTACCAATAAGATTTTGATATAAATTTTGATATTATGAGAAATTTTTTATATTGTTTATAGCAATGTTAAGACAAAGTGATAAGTTAATTAAATTTTATTAGAGTATTGCAACCGAAATTAAATTTGTGATAAAGTTTCTTACTTGTATTCTTATAAGCTCTTTGACAATCCTTCTTTAATTATCGCTTCTTGACCTTTTGGCTAAAATCAAAGTGTAGTATCTGCTCTTATCAGCTTAATATCTGTTACCGTCCCTACATGGGGCCCAGAAAAGTAAACTGATTTATGGAAACCGGAGGGATGCCATGGCTTGCTCCGCTCCCTTCACGTGTTGGCCCAGTATTAGTACCTCTGGGATCGGTGCACCCCTCACTAGGGGAAATCATAGTTCAGTAACTCTAAACACTGACGTCTTATGCGCTTCCTTATACATTACAGAAGCCATACCTGTAGTTTCCTAGCCGTTGAATATATTGAAAATATATATTTTTTTTTGATCCAAAGAAAACGAAAAACTGTTAATAATTTAGAATAATTAATGGTTAAGAAGCCAATGACCTTTCGCCATAATTAAATAAAAATTCAAACTTTGAATAGACATCCCCGTGCATCTTTTATAAAAATAGTATGCAATTACTGAAGTGATTGTTTTTGGCCTCAGAGGGCTTGGTTCTGTGGTGAGTTGTTAGTAGTAGTAGTAATGACTAAAGCCCCCTTTGGTTGTTAACGAGAAGAACGGCCACTGGGTTCTCAGAAATAAAAGGTTCTCAGAAATAAATGAAAATGAAATGGGGCATTTCTATTTTCAAAAATAATTTAGAGACTTGATTCATGGATGTGAAAAGTCTTTGTAAACCTGCATCTGGCTAATAAATTGAAGTTCTGAGTGACATTCAAAGCAACAGGATTTATGTCGAAAAATATAATCAAAATGTTTATCAAAAGATTTTTACAAAACACACTTACCTGGTTGGGAACTGTCTTGATCATGAAGGAGGCGCTCCCAGAGTGAGGCCTTTACATTGCACTTCGGATTGGCTGACCCCTGTGATTACCCCAAATGGGGGTAACTCAACCGCGTAGTGTTTAGTAGTGGGGGACTGCGTTCACGCGGACCCCTGTCCACACTCTGTAAAGTTCTGTCCTTTGGGCTTTTTTTTTTGTATGTGATGTATTTATCAATTGTAAGGTAAAGCTCATAATTTTATGTTGTTAAGACAGTAATGGGACATTCAAAATTGTTCATTGGGCCTCTTTAAAAAAATGAATCTTTTGATATATATACATATTTAAAATATCACGGAAGAATTTTGCCTAATATCAAAAGCATCTGAAGTGAGTTGGGCGTATGCTCTGTAGAGTCTGGATACATTTTTTCTTTGAAAATACTCTGTAATTATTAAATATTGAATTTTAAATTGAACGAGGAATCGAATCAAATGGCTGAAAATTAGATTAAGTCATAAAGGCTAGTCTTAAAAAAGTAAAAGAACCTCAGTCCCCCCCCCCACATTTAAACAAGTCAAGTGCGTTGTAAAAATAAAAAACAAAAAATTATTTACCGCTAGCCAATTGTAGGGGAATATTGAAATAGGGGGGGACTTTGTCTACTTCCCGCTACAGTCCCCTATGGGACATGAAATTGGATATTTAGCGTTATAAATTAATTCTCTTTTTAGTATCTGTGGATGTAGATTTATTACAATGCCATTATATTTGCCAATTAGTTGCAGATTATTGAATCTTTTTTATCGTAATATGATTTTTTTGCTCGTATTTACTTGATTGAACATTGAATTCCTTATTACTTTTGAACCTTGTTAAAAAAAGCGATAAGGATTTACTAGGATTTATTTTTATTCACTCAAGTCATCTCTAGCTATTGTCATATTCCTGGCCTCTCCTCATATCTAGTTAACCTTTCGCCTTTTACTAAAGATTACCGTGGGGATGGGCACTTGATGAGTCTTAACAAATTTTTGAATGCCGAAAGGCAGACTAGCCTATTCTCTTGCTGCATGTTCTAATATTCCAAGATCACTTATCTGACAAGCCCGATTATTTAACCTTAGCGTTTGACGAAACGTAAATGACATGAGAGGTCAGTAGGACTACTACTTGAGGAAACGGTCTTGATTAGTGGTCAGACATGTAACTCTGAAAATGCAGGATAATTGAAGTCATACATGAAGAAAAATTTACTCTTTTTAAAAAGAAAAAAGAAATTGTGAAATTATGGGCAGATAGCAAAAAGGCACGAGAACTGTGAAATAGGGCGCCACTTACAGGTGCTTTTAAAAAAAGCATTTTTGTAGTAAGATATAAAGGATCCGTGTTGCTATTTGCCTCGATGCATATAGCAGTTTTTTGCTAAGTATTTGTTGTTATCTTTTACAGATTAAACCCGGAGAAGCTAATTTTAAGCGGGTAAGGAATGCTCCAAGGTACTCTTGGCTCGGTGCAATAACGAACCAAGTCCTAGGCGCTCTTGAGTCCCCATTCTCTTAGGACCCTCATTCCTCCTTTGTCTAGTAACAGTATTTCCATTCCAGTTTAGGAGGTTTTTATAAAATTAAATGGTATAAATTAAATGAAATAAAATTGGATTAATATATAATAGTTTATAAACAATTTTGGGATATATATTTGCATATTAGGGAGGGTGGGGGGTAAAGCACAGCATACATTAAATACGTAACCTAACCTAGGTACCTTTCTCCCTCCTAAACCCCCAAAAAACAATCATTTAAATATTGAGAAATCACGCTTTGTTATCAATTTATCTAGCAAATCACCCGTTGTCTGCTAATGAAATAGCAGTTTGACGGGTTTCGTGACTGGTTTTTTTGATATAGTATATAGCGATGCCTGCATAATGCACCAGTACCCCGTAATTTGTTTAGGCTAAAAAGTAAAGGGCAAAGCATGGCTCAAGAAATCTGAACAAAACTAGCACAAGTCAATATAGAATATTACTCCATAAGACATTGATCTTCTGCACTCGAAAAATCAAAAGATACTACCATCTTGGAATGCAGCTTCCCTCGTACTACTTTGTTTCTACTAAGTCTTTTAAGCTCGAGTCCATCTAATCGGACTTTTGTTTCGTTTTCTATTATTTTTCTATGGTTCAAAGCTTAGGGTTCTTTATTAAGTTTGTACTCAAATTCTACTATAAAACTGGAATTATACTTGAAGGCCATCTATTTTTCAATTCAGTGTTCTGGCTACATTGTTAGTAACAAGATTGATTTATAAAATTAATTTAGTAAATGACAAACAGAAAGGATGAATACTAATAAAAATAAAGTAAGTAATCATTTACCTGATGAAGTCTTACTGTATTGTTTCTGTCTTATTTTCTCGGGTTATTAAAAATTCATCTTTTGTTTTCATCTTTGTAGCAAACTCAATAATATAACAATAAAAGTTTTATTATTACCAAGTAGCATTAAGGAATACCAGCAGCTTCAATGGGGGGGGGGGGTATTTTTCTGCAAGATTTAAAACCCCTGGAAAATGTGCCATATTTCACAGTTACTGTCCCTTTTTACAATCAGCCAATAGTTTCATAATGTGTTTTTAATTTTTGAAAAATTGAGTTTTTGTACATGTATGCCTTCAATTGTCCTGCATTCTTCTGAGTTACTCATCTGAACACAAATCAAGGCCGATTCCTGAAGTAGTAGTCCTACTAACCTCTAATTTCATTTACGTCTTGTCAAACGCTAAGGGTTAGTAGTCGGGCCTGCCACTCTCTTCAGCAGCTGCTGAAAGACAGTTTACGCTACTTGGTAAATCAAAACCAAATTACGCAATTGGCTTCTAATGGAAACAACTAGTTGTTTAATGCATGTCAAGCAACTAATTTGGCGTTCTGGAGCGTCCCTGGAATCCTGGATTTTACCTTCTGAAATGCGCAAGAAATACTCCGATTGGCAAATCGCTAGCAAAGGAAGAAATAAGGCTGGCTCTCATGCTGAACATTATTTTCAAGATGAATTCTCGCTATAAGCTCCCACAAATCATTTTTAGTGTTTACTTGTTTTTATGATTTTTGTGCTTGTATTAAATGTTTTTTTTTTCGTTTTAAATAAATTTTATGTTGTATGGCCGCTTTGAAAGATTTTTACATAGCGTCATTTGGTCAATATACCAATTGATAAGAAAAATAACCTCTAGGTTCTGAGATTTCAAGAAGAACATGTTTTGGACATATTTAAGACGAAATAAGGACATATTTTGGCTAGAAATGACATAATTTTGGATGCTCTTGGGACATATTTATGTACCAAAAAGTTGGCAACCCTGTGGGGAGCTGCCTTGATCATGAAGGAGGCGCTCCCAGGGTGAGGCCTTTCCATTGCACTTCGGATTGGCTGACCCCTGTGATTACCCCAAATGGGGGTAACTCAACAGCGTAATTTTTGGTAGTGGGGGACTGCGTTCGCGTGGACCCTGTTCACAGTCTGTAAAGTTCTGTCCTTTGGGCCTCTTTCGTATGTCACGTATTTACCAGTTGAAAGGAAAAGCACACAATTTGATATTGTTAAGACAGTAATGGGAAATGTAAAATTGATCATTGCGCCCTTTTGAAAATGAATTTCTTGATAAACTTACATGTTTGAAATATTACGGAAGAATTGTGCCTAAAATCCCAAGCATATGAGGGAGTTGGGGGTATACTCTATAGATTCCTAATGCATTTTGTTTTTGAAAATACTCTGTAATTATTAAATACTGATTTTTAAATTGAACTAGGAATCGAATCAAATTGCTGAAATTTAAATTAAGTCACAAAGGCTAGTCTTAAAAAAGTGAAAGGCCCTTGGTCCCCCCACATTTCATCAAGTAAATTGCGTTGGCAACATATCAAAATAAAATTTCCTTCACTACCGCCACGCTTCTTGGAATATTTAAATAGGGGGGGACTTTGGCGACAGCAATTTATCGACCACTCAGTTAAATTACAATTATTTTTTAGCCTGATTACTGAATATTTATTTTATTTTCTGTGGATTTATTTTTTGTACAATGTCATTAAATTTGACATTGAATTGCTGCTCATTGAATATGTTTTCTCATCATATGATTTTTTTGCCCATATTTACTTGATTGAACATTGAATTCCTTATTGCTTTTGAACCTTGTTAAAAAAAGCGATAAGGATTTACTAGGATTTATTTTTATACACTCAAGTCATCTGTAGCTATTTTCATGTTCCGGCCTCTCCTCATATCGAGTTAATCTTTCGCCTTTTACTAAAGATTACTGTGGGGAGGGGCACTTGATGAGTCTTAACAAATTTTTGAATGCCGAAAGGCAGACTAGCCTATACTCTTGCTGCATGTTCTTATGTTCCAAGATCACTTATCTGATAAACCCGATTACTTAGTGATTGACGAAACGTAAATGACATGAGCAGTAAATAGGACTCCTACTTGAGGAAACGGTCTTGATTAGTGGTCAGTCAAGTAACCCTGGAGAATGGAGGATAATTGAAGTCATACATGTAGAAAAATTCAATCTTTTCAAAAATGAAAAAAAATATGGATTTATGGACAGATAGCAAAAAGGGACGGTAATTGTGAAATGGCGCACACCTTCCAGGGGTTTCTAAATAAGCCATGTTTATAGTGAAGCATACATGATTAGTGTTGTTATTCGCCTAGATGCATGCAGATATTTAGTGTTAAGTATTTGTTGTCATCTTTTACAGATTACCTCTAGGGAAACTATTTTTCAGCGGGTAAGGAATGCTTCAAAGTACTATTGACTTTGCGTAAAAGCGAACCAAGTCCTTAATGCTCTTAAGTCCCAGTATCTTTGGATCTTCCTTTCCCATATGGCGAGTAAAAGTGTTTCCAGTCCAGCGTTCAAGGTTTTTCTGAAATAACATAGGATAAATGAAATAAAATAAAATTGGATGAATATATAATAGTTTAGAAACAAATTTAGGCTATATATTTGCTCATTAGGGCGGGGGGGGGGTAAAGCATAGCATATGTTGAATTCATCACACAACTTAGGGACTTTTCTCCGTCCTAAACCCCCAAAAAAACAATCGTTTAAATATTGAGAAATCACGCTTTGCCCTCAATTTATTTAGCAAATTGCCCGTTGTCTGCTAATGAAATAGTAGTTTGACGGGTTTTGTGACTGGTTTATTTTATATAGTATATAGCAATGCCTGCATAATGCACCAGTACCCCT